>NW_015150624.1:990076-993040 GCF_000732505.1 Cyprinodon variegatus
CTGAAAAATTATGTCCATTACTGGAACTAAAGACTAAGATGCTTAATGATATATCAGGGCAATAAAACTACATCATGGACCCAGAACTGAAGTCCAAAGGATCGTCATAAAGTTAGATTCAGTTGACTTAATGCGATAAAGACCAGAACCCTAAGTAACTTTTAGAACTTCTTGCATGGCGTTCTATCAGAGAACAAGCCCCATAAAAGACATTGATATTCAATCTGAATAAAAACATCTAACTGAACTATTTTAATATTGACTGATTTTAATACAGGCTGCTGGAGGCTAATGTTTTCCTTCAACTGTCCAATATCCAGTACAAACAACTACAGGCCATTTTTATATTATGATGATATATAGTATATGTTTCACATTTTTTTAATAGAAAAAAAGTTTGATTTTGATTTTTTTTTTTTTTTTTTTGGTTAAAAAGAGACAAAATTATGCTAACTGACATGTCCCTGAACACAATCTAGCTCACCTTCTTCACTGGGACAGGATGGGGGGTGTTTGTGCTGAAGAGATGGGACTGCTGCTGGTTGATCATCTGTTTACATGATGAAGGACGGAAAAGGACAGTTGCTTAATATAAATATCTCACTAAACATTTACTAGCTTAAAAGTGAAACTAAACCTCTGAAGACAATGGTATTTTCATGTTGCCTTTGTAAAGGGTAATTCTCAACCCTCTGAGTTCTTTGCTTTGTTGCTTGGCCTTTGTGTGTAGTTACAGACACACAATATGGTCATCAGAAATGCTGGATTAATCCTTGTTTAAATTTCTTGAAAAATAAAAACAAAACTTCTCTTCCTCCACAGATGGAGGAAGAGGAGCAATGCAGAGTGTGGAGAAAGACTTAGAAACAGAGCTGGACCGCCAGAAAACAACCAGAGCAGCTGTTTGGCAGGTAAGGCTGAACATCTCCAATCCTCTGTTGAACTCTGAAAACAAATCACTAATTATAGGATAGATAGACATACTTACAACATGAAGTCACATAACAATATGTTGTCTCAGTCAGAAAACTGCAGCTGATCCAAAACGTGCTGCCTGTGTCCTCACTAAAACTAAGAAAGTAGAACACATCAGCCTAGTTCCAAGTCTTTCTACTGACTACACACATTTCAGAAAATAGGCTTTAAGATACTTCTTTTAGTCTATAAATCACTGAATGGCTTAGCTACAAAATACAACACTATTCATCTGTCACTGCATCCATGCTGTGCTCCAGGTAACTGCAGTAGACGCACACTGCCTTCATATAGCATTCCAATAGAATAGGCCATTCTAAACTTGTGTGTGAGCTCTTTGCATCCTGTTCAGTTTGCAGCTTCTCTGGATGGCCTAAAACATTATCACGTTAGCACAGATCTTGTTATCTATTTTTTTGTTTTTTCATTTTTGCAAATGACAATTTCAGATGTACAAACCTGCACTAATGAAGTAATAACCATTCAGTCTATTTGCAGAGTTTTTTTTTTCAGAGTGGGGTACAGTGGCAGCTGGTCAACAGAGGGTGCTATGGCCCTGCCCCACCCACCCAGTGACTTTGAGTGAAACATAAACAAACAATAAAAATGTAATTATAAAATACAAATAAATATATTAAATATATTATATATAAATATATATTTTTAGGTGTGCAAGATAAATGTGTTGTTAAATCTTTAATGACAAGTAAATCTGTTTTATTCGTCATCAGATTGGTGACGTAGTTCCGCCCTGGGGCACAAAAATCTTTGGCCATTGACTCTTGTTAAAAGGTGTGCATGCATATTAACTCCTCTGCAGTGCAAAAAGATATGAGAGATCAGGGCGAAGGAGAGCTGTGCCCTGGGAGGACAGGAACCCTAACCTGTTAGTAGTGTGGCTGATTGACATGTCAAGTCGTGAAAGTGAAGTCTTATAAAGCAAACTTACCAAGAGAAGCTGGAGGGGAAAGCATTTGGACCTGATAAGCCGACCTTCAAAATTAATCAGAGGTCCGAAGACAGATGGAGATGGTACACATGGTCTTTTTTTCAGGACCTGGTTTAGCTACAATGCTTTGCTAGCTGTATGCAGTGAGGCTAATGCTTATTATTCTGCTTTCCCTGCCATTTTTCAAATGTCAGGATCTGACCCAGAATGGATAAAGACAGGTAGGAATGATTTAAAGCACTTTTTAGGAAAGGCAAAAAAGAATGAACAATCTTGAATTCACATGGAAAATAATATCATATAGTGTACTTTTTCTAGCTGGTTGTTAATTTCCAAAGTTGCTCTTAAATAAACATCCTCAGAAAATGAATAATTTTTATACAAAGCTGACTAATTGCTTCTCCATTATTTAATCCTTACATAATTCTTTTAGGTGACACCATATTGGACCATGTGTTGGAGCCTTTTTTAGCAATAAATCAGCTCTATCTCTTCTCTTTGACCTGGAAGGTCTACTTGTATTACACACTCTGTCGTTACAGTTATAGCTATGTACATTTTGTACATTAACTGTACTTCTCTTTATGGACAGACCAAATACTATCCTTGAGTGAGATAATAATAATAAACTGACAACTGACATTGAAGAAATTCACTTCTGCATCTTCACCCATCCCAATGGGGAGCAGTGGGCTAACACTGTGTGGCGCCCAGTGTTGGGCACGTTACTTTGAAAAAGTAATTAGTTATAGTTGCTAGTTACTTCTCCCAAAAAGTAGCTTAGTTACTAACTGACTTACTCCACAATAAAACTAACTAGTTACTAGTAAACAGTGATGGGACTAACGGCGTTGAAAGTAACGGCGTTACTAACGCTGTTACCTTGTTTTAGTAACGAGTAATCTAACTAAATACTTTGACATGAAATATAACGCAGTTACCATTGCAGACACCCCGTTACTGCACGATACTCAGGTCGCACAATGAACCTTTTTTCATGATAGGACTCGTGCGCACCTTGTCATGAGAGAGGGGAGGAT
>NW_015150624.1:993823-998785 GCF_000732505.1 Cyprinodon variegatus
TTACTTTTATTGTGGAGTAACTCAGTTAGTAACTCAGTTACTTTTTGGGAGGAGTAACTAGTAACTATAACTAATTACTTTTTCAAAGTAACATGCCCAACACTGGCTGCACTGTGCGGAGATGCAGGGGAAACCGTATCTGATGGGGGAAACGCAGCTCCACGTAACACCGGTATTTCCATGTGGAAAACGCTGTTTTGCTGCTGGAGTCATCCTAACTCTCCATCTCTCTGTGTGTGCTGTACGTCAACACCCGTAACAGCCAATCTCATCCTCCCCTCTCTCATGACAAGGCGGGCACGAGTCCGAGTCCTATAATGAAAAAAAGCCTCATTGTGCGACCTGACTAACATGCAGTAACTTGGTAACTGTGTTATAGTTACAGTCAAAGATATTAGTTGGATTACTCATTACTAAAAAAAAGGTAATGGCGTTAGTAGCGCTATTACTTTCAACGCTGTTACTTCCATCACTGGTGGTGCCTGGGGAGCAATCGGGGGATAAGGGTGTTGCTCAGGGACCTAGAGGGAGGGCTGTGGGAATCAAACTGGGTATTTGCAATATTCTCAGAGCACAAGCGCACTGCTCTAACCACTAGGCTACCACTTATAACCCATAGCTTTTCCCCTATGATGTACTCAAACAGTCCATGAGTTCATCCCTTCTTCAGCCTCATACAAGTTCTAAACTATTGTATTCTGATTAACTCAAATATTACATTCCATTATTTTTTTTAAATAACACTTACATTTCATTCCTTTTCACAAATCCATGACAATATTTATATTGTTAATTCAAAGCTTGTGAAAAAGGCAGTTACGTTATTCGTTAAACATTGTTGAATGCATAATTTACTAAGGTTTTAATCATTTTAACATGAAACCAGGATGGAACTCGACCTGTTTGTGGTAAATTGACAATCTCAGTAACATAGATCCCAGTCATTAGAGAGGGTCATGTTTTCAACTCAAAGTTCAACAGTAAGGGAGTAATGGCATGCTTTTCTAAAATCATGCAGTCCTAAATTTAAACGGAATTTTAATGTTATTTGCAGAGAGAAAAGAAAGTGTATAAAAAGCTTTAGTCAGACACATTTGGACAAATCCAGCAGGTCCTCCCTAAGATATTATGCAGTCACAGAAGAAGAACAGGGTCAGCACTAAGGAGTTATGATCCACAGCCTCGGTGGGAAATCTCTGGATACGCAACATGTTCAACCTTTCTCAGAAATCAGTTTGAATTGACCATGTTTCTGTCTCCAATTTCTACCTGCAGAGGAAAAGCTGTTTGATGTCCGACCAGAGTTCGTAAACAGGGTTGCTTCAGATGTCCTGACTCAGCTCCTTGAAAGCCTTCAAAGAGATCGTGTTTTTACTTCTTCGGAGAAACAGAGAATACTTGAAATGAACCCAGTCACAGCAGACAAGGCCCGCTGCATTATAGATAATGTGATGAAAAAGGGAGAGGAAGCCAGCAAAACGATGATCCAACATCTTCAGCTCATAGATCCTAAACTGTCCTATCAGCTGTGTTTGTCCTCTTCTTCTTCTGCTCAGCCAGGTAAATCCAAACGGCTCCATAATGCTACTTTTAGCCTGCCATCTTTTATTCAACCCTAAAAACGAAATAAATCTAACAAACAAACTAAGGCATCATGATGAGGTCTTTAGAAAACTTCTCGATTCTCAGAATTCACAGATTTTAACAGTTTAGGTTCCTTGTTAGATTTCTGCTTTACAGAACACGGAACAGCTATGGACTTCCTGGTGGTTAGAGTTTGAAAAACCCATCTATTATCACAACTGCCTTCAAGTTATGTTAAGGCTAATCAAATATTAAGAAAGTCATATATCGTAGTTTGTGGCCTAACTCCAAAAATGACGCAAGTAATGGAAACCAAAGCCACATTTCTTAATTCTACCCAAAACCTAGTAAATAAAGTTTTTGTCTAATTCTAGTAGATCTAGTAGATTCAAGTAGAAGCCAAAAAATGGATCACTAGAGTGGAAATGAAATGATTAACCAAACTAACCTCATTCATTAGTTGTGTCTTACTATTATCAATAATTATATTACAAATGTGAAAAATATAAATGCAAAAGAAAAAAATTAACAGTTTTAAAAATGTTTGTCAAGGGACCGCTATGTTGCAGTTCTCCAAGCGGGGATGTAACCGGGATGGTTAAAGCTTTAGCTAGCAGGAGAATATATTGATAATACTGGCAATACTTCACAACAGTAAAACGCATTTGGCTAAACCCGGTGAAGCATTAGGGTTAAAGCCGGGCATACACTGTGTGATTTTTTTTCAATCGTTGCACACAGCTGCTGCTCACACTGTATGACTAACCGCAGGATTTACTTGTACAGTGAGTTCACAACTCACGATTTATGTTGGGCCCGACGCTCTCATGCGATCTACCTGCTCACACTGTGCGACTAAAAACCACGTCGGACTCAGCTCCGCAGTGAGATGAAGTTGCTCTGACGTGTCTAACCAGAAGCCAAACGAGAAGAACAGGGATATTATGCTCACTATAGTGAACCGCTCTGCCTTGGCAATCTGTGCATTTTTGTGCTGAAAGCCCTGAAAAGAAAAGGCAACGACGTATTTGGAAAAAAAAGACATGGCTTCTACGGTCTGTCAATTTTACAGAAAGAACTGCATTTCACTCATTGCATCCCTGCCACGCTGCTGTGTTTACATCTGAGAGGAAGAATAAAAAGAACAATCCTTGGTTGCGCATACGCTCTGAGCGATTTCTCCCGACCTCACGATTCCTGATTGGGAGATGGTCGGGAGAGGCTGATCGCCCTTCATAACCCCCTGTACACTACACAACTCACAATCAGGCTGAAAGTCAAGGCCGATCGAAAGATTATCGAACGACTGAAAAATGGCCCACAAAATCTCACAGTGTACGCCCGGCTTAAGCCAGCTGACTGATGTACTACTACCTTGCTAGACTCAAAAGTCTGGTGATTTACATAATCTCCACAACCATCTGTATGGCAGCAGTGATAGTCAGAACCCTGGCTCTTCTCTCCCTACTATGGCTTGAGTCATAGGCCAAATGAGCTCATAAGCAATGGAATTTAGATACTTTAGTGTCTTCCCAGCTTCTTTTCCATCATACCAAATTCCCTAAGTGTTTTACGGTTATGAGGTATAACTGGTTTTCTCAATATATTCAACTCTTACCAAAAGCATCAACCAACTCCATGACGTCAGCAATTTGAGTACTGCAACATGGCAGTGCTTTTACCAAAAAATTTAAAACATTCTGTTTTTGTTTTATATGTCATAATGGGTTTTAAAGATTTGACCCACATGCAGAGAACCACTCAGAGACCAAGGGTAAAAGTTTAACAGGTTTATTGTAGGTTAGCAAACACTGATGGAGATTAAAACTCTGTGGGGAAACAATGCTGGAACTCAGCGGACTGGTGAACTGGAACCGGAAATTCTGAAGAGGAGATCACAGTGATCACTTCAGGGACAGTGGGAAAATAGACTGAGGCTTGAATATTGCTGGAGAGGCACTCACTTTTGGGGGGCTATGGGTTTATCCTTGGATTCAGTTTGTGGGGGTTTAATCCAGAGAAGAGGGAACTCGTTGGAGAGCGGACAGGCAGACATACATGAGACCCAGTGGATTAAAGGAGCGGACTGTCACTTGGTTTCCCCGGAGTGGACTTGAACGGATCATGTGAAGGTTTTCCTCTTGCTCAGTGAGACTCAGTAAATCTTTCCAGGGGTAGAAGGTCCAGGCTAATCCAGTAACACAGGAAGTCTTCCTCCTGAAGAACAAAGACAAAAACAAAAAACAACTTCAGATTCAGAGAAGCAAATGCTAAGGTTAGACTCTGCTAATCTCAGTTTGGCTAGAGTACCCAATACTGGCAAACACTCTGGCGTCGAGGTGGTGACAGCCCGCTGCTCAAGTACTCCTCTGGTAATTACCCAACGAGCCGCAGGCGTGCAGGGAGGCCCAACAAGGACAGGGCACCATCTGGTGGTGGAGAGAGGAAAACACAAAAAACAACCCACATAAACTGGAAACCTAACATTATATTTGTATTTCACATGTGCAATAATTATTGATAAGAGAAGGAATGAATTCCATGTATTAAGTTAGTTTATTATTCATTTCAATTCCACTTAAAGACCTAAAGCAACCACTCATGAAAAAGTGTGTAGGTTTGATTAAATCCTATTTGCAGGAATACATCCTATAATAGGTGTAAATCCATGGTAAGGGGTCATTTGAATGTTTTAGATTTAGGATAATTCACATTATTAATTTATTAACTGTTACACAATTTTAGACACTACTTTAAAGGTTCAAGAAATCTTAGAAATAAACAAAACAATATCAAGAATACCTTAAAGAGGTAGAGCACGCTAAGTATTGGTACTGAGTAAAAAAAACTACGTATGTGATATAATTCATAGGTTAAAATTCCTAGAAATTAGCAGGAAGGTGAGGAGATATGAGCTGAAAACCTGTTAAAAGATAGAAATAGCAGAAAATGCTTTTTAATATAGGGGTGGGGGGTTGTATATTAAATTAATAATAGGGTGCATCTATTTTTACTGTTTAGCATTATAGTACAAATGAGATAAATACAGCAGGTAGATGGCACCATTTGAACCTAACATTGTAGAACTAAGCAGATAGCTACCGACAGACACTTTATATTTTAGCAGGGGTCTCTGATGTCTCCCTTAAAATTGTTGGTTTACTGGAATTAACTACAATAATCCTTCATGGTGAGGCTAAATATTTTGTAGCACAGCATCATTGCACTGGTTCTTTTGAAAAGTGGTGGGAATCCTCTAGTTATCTATACCACTTTTATAGGCAGGGACAGGGTACTCCAAACGGTTCCTGCAGCTGTGCCCAGTTCACCACTGATTGGGTTGTTTGAAGGAACAGTGTGCATGAACACATAGGGCCG
>NW_015150624.1:1000131-1002854 GCF_000732505.1 Cyprinodon variegatus
TTTAAACTAAAATACATTTTCTGTAAATATTGAATGTTTCCTTGATAGAAATGCCCATAAGCAGCCCTCAGTTAGAACATTAGAGGTAGTTTTTGTTCTCCGGCCGAAATGTTTCCTCATGTGTCTGTTTCTTCATTTAGATGTTAATAGTCGATGTCAACATGACCTTAGAGTGTCTCTGAAGAAGAAGTTTGAATGTGTCTATGAAGGCATTGCTAAAGCTGGAGAGGAAACCTTTCTTAATGAAATCTACACAGAGCTGTACATCACAAAAGGAAAGAGTAGAGAAGTCAATGATGAACATGAGGTCAGGATGATTGAAGCAATATCCTGGAAAAAAAACAGACCAGAAACAGCAATCAGGCCAGAAGACATCTTCAATCCATTTGGAAGAAGGGATCGGATCAGAACTGTGATGACAATGGGTGTGGCTGGCATCGGGAAAACGATCTTAACACAGAAGTTCACTCTGGACTGGGCTGAAGGCAGAACCAACCAGAACATCCAGTTCATATTTCCATTCAACTTCAGACAGTTGAATGTTCTAAAAGAGGAAAAGTTCAGCCTAGTGGGACTGATTCATAAACACTTTAAGCCGGTTAGGGATGCAGGGATTTGCAGCTTTGAACAATTCCAGATTCTGTTCATCTTAGACGGTCTCGATGAGAGTCGACTTCTTCTGGACTTCAAGAACAACGTGACTCTGAATGATGTGACAGAGTCCACCTCAGTGGATGTTCTGCTGACTAACCTCATCAGGGGGGAACTGCTTCCCTCGGCTCTCCTCTGGATAACCACGCGACCTGCAGCAGCCAGTCAGATCCCTCCTGAGTGTGTTCGCATGGTGACAGAGGTCAGAGGTTTCACTGATCCACAGAAGGAGGAGTACTTCAAGAAGAGGTTCAAAGATGAAGAGAAGGTCAGCCGGATCATCTCCCATGTTAAGAGATTAAAAAGTCTCTTCATTATGTGTCACATCCCAGTCTTCTGCTGGATCACTGCTGATGTTCTGGAGGGTCTGTTAGAGACCAGAGATGGAGGAGATCTGCCCAAGACCCTGACTGAGATGTACATCCGCTTCCTGATGATTCAGAGTAAAAAGAAGGAAGAAAAGTATCTTAGAGGAGCTGGAAAAGATTCAGACATCAGGAAGATGCTTCAGTCTCTTGGAAAACTGGCATTTAAGCATCTGCTGAAAGGAAACCTGATCTTCTATAAACAAGACCTGGAAAAGTGTGGCATCAACATCAAAGATGCTTCTTGTTTCTCAGGAGTGTTCAATGAAATCTTTAAAAAGGAGAAAGGGATGGACGACACCTCAGTCTACTGCTTTGTTCATCTGAGCTTCCAGGAGTTTCTGGCTGCAGCCTACATGCTCCAGTGCTTCACCAGCAGAAATACAAAAAAACTCAGGAAGTTCTTTGGGTATTTATACATCTGCCCATCTCTGGAGGATTTCCTGAAGAGAGTCATGGAGAAATCCCTCAGCAGTAAAAATGGCCACCTGGACCTGTTAGCTCGCTTCCTTCATGGCCTCTCAGTGGAGTCCAACCAGAGCCTCTTAGGAGGCCTGCTGGGTTGGAGAAAAAACAGTGCAGGAACCACACAGAGGGTCATAAACAATCTGAAGAAGATGAACACTGATATGATCTCTCCTGATAGAAGCATCAACATTTTCCAGTGTCTAATGGAGATGCAGGACCTCTCAGTTTATCAGGAGATCCAACAATTCGTAAAATCGGGGAAGGAGCTCTCAGAGATCCAGTGCTCAGCTCTGGCCTACATGCTGCAAATGTCAGATGAGGTATTGCATGAGTTGGACCTGAAGAAGTACAACACATCAGATGATGGACGACGTAGACTGGTTCCAGCTGTGAGGAACTGCAGAAAGGCTCGGTGAGTCCAGATTTCTTCATGGTGTGATGCTGATTCAGCTCTATTGTCTTCCAGGTTCTGCTTTATTGTTCAAGTTGCTTCTGGTTGTTTTTGTCCTTTAACTTCTTGCTTCATCCTTTGGAATTTTCAACTGTTAAAACATATAAACCTCCATCTCTTTTAAGACAGCTCTATCTGAGCTTTTAATGTTGAGAGATTTGGATTATTTTCAAAAATTTCCCAATTTTGAGGCAATTCATAACATAAAAAAGTTCTCCTCGCTCATTGGGCTGTCCGCCCAGAATTGCCCTTTTTTGTCTATTTGACTTTTTATATTAAGTTTTATATATATATATATATATATATATATATATATATATATATATATATATATATATATATATTTCTGCTGTTGCAATGGCTGTTTGGATTCAAAACCAACTTTTGTTTTGCCAAAAACTTCCATCTGAATTTGTAAATTATAGCCAAAGTATTTTCAAAAACATATTTATATAGCGTCAGTTCACAACACATTTCATCTCAAGGCACTTTACAGTTCACCAGATCATACAGTCAGACTGGTTCAAAGTTTTTAACAGGAAGAAACCTCCAGCAGAACCAGGCTCAGTGTGAGCGGCCATCTGCTGAGTCCCACTGGGGTTTAAGGAGACAGAGACAGAGATAGAAGAGGCAACTGTAAAAGGTGCGCATCCAGGAAACACACAGCCAGGCATACGAGCTCCGAGCCAGCTCCCATGTCAGAGGATGAAGAGAGCACATCCGGCCAGTCACAGTCAGAGAAACAGGACTACACTGAAAAACAGACCTGCACATTGAATAGCAATTGT
>NW_015150624.1:1004868-1005828 GCF_000732505.1 Cyprinodon variegatus
CAGCACCTTCATTCTCATTCTCTACAGCAAACATTAAAAAAACGTACATTTATATTTATGTTCAGATCAGTCATATTGCTTATAACGTTCCTAATGTAACTGCTTAGCTTAAATCACTAATTCATCACGGGAGCTTACCTCCCTCTCTCTCATCTTGTTTTACTGCTTCCCTGTCTCTGCTTCATGTCAGGAATTTCCTGATATCCATCTACAAACCAATGCAGTAATTTTCTGTTAGTAGCCTATAAATCATGTGGTATCACTGGGAAAATATTAAAATTGACAAGTAAGAAACGTTACCAGAACTAAAAATGTGTCGTGGCTGCACAATGTCCCATCCAACTTAGTTGAGAGCAGCGTGTTAGTTTACCTGCAGTTCATTCAGTGACATGCGCGGACGTGGGGGCACTATTACATCCTCAATTTGAAGTTGACAATAGACTTGCTGCGCATTTAAGTAGAAATATACGTCTCCTCCCATTGGAACGATCTAAATCGATGTATTACAAAATTTATTATTGCTGCAAATATTCCTGAGATTTTTACTGGGGCACAGCTCATTTATACTGGGGCACGTGCCCCAGTAAATGGGGTCTGGCGACGCCGATGGGAGGCATCATGTTGCATCACCATTTGTCAGGCTTTTACCTGTAACTGAAGACATATGTTGATGGTGGAGGATTTTAAAAAGGGCAAACATGACCACAGATCCTTCTACCTTCCACTTTCTTTTGCAGTAAGGACCATCTGCGCTCTTTGTGTCTTCAGGGTTCAGCTTCTGATTGGTTGGATATAAATTCATAGCTTGACTCTCCAAGAATTTGCCTCCATTTTTTTTTTTCATTACTATATACAGGTTTCTCGGAGAGCAACTGGTGGTGTATTTGAGATCTAAGTTTCGGTCGACGCTTGCTCAAGACAGCAACTCTGTATTGTGTCATTAAAGTCATTTAAAAAATC
>NW_015150624.1:1006714-1010832 GCF_000732505.1 Cyprinodon variegatus
CGACCTTTCAGACATTTCACCATGTTTTTCTGAATCCTACATTGTAGCATGGCATAGACAATTCACGTTTGCAGTTTGAAGAACACCTGCTTGCTTCTGATGATTTCCTTTAGCTAACCAATGAGTGTTTGCGTTATATGACTCATCCAATTACACTAGTTTTCACTAGATGTGGATGGAGCCAATGATCTGCATTGGATGGCGCACATGATGTTTATAAACATTAAACCAGGGGTAACCAATTAAAAATCAGTGGGGTCCGAATAAAGAAAATCATCAACCAGTAAAGGTCCGGACACATTTTTATTATAATCTGTTAATTTAAACAGAATTTAACAATGAAATAAAATGAGGTATTTATGCATTCATGTCATACATTGAATTTTAAATTTAAAAAATGAATAGAAATTGCCAAAAATTGCATCCCGTGCTGTCTCAGAGGAGTTGACAGTTGTATGATTGTATTCCTGTATATCCAGCAGTAGTTAAAGGACAAGGATCAGCAAATACAAATTCTGCCTGTAAAACAATGACAGCACAATTCTTCCTTTATGGTCTGAAGCCTCATTAGGAGCTTTTCAACAGGCTTTTGAAAAACTTTGATAATTTGCTGCTGTAATATTATAGATTTTTTAGAATAAAAAGCTAGCAGATCTACATAATCAAAAAATAACAGAAAAACAATTATAGAGCATTCAGTATTGTAAGAAAGCCCACACTGTTTCTGAATAAATAAATTATTGTATGAGTTAAGTTCTGTTCAGTTAGGTCTCTTTCCTTGCAAGTGTGAAATGTCCCATGCTCCTAATTGCACCATAGCTATCTGATGCTCATGAATGCATCAAACTGGTCTGTGAACGCTGTGCTGTGTAGATGCACGTTTGATTTTCCGCTTAAGACAAAGCTTTGCAGTTTCAAAAAACACGTTGGCTATCACTGTTTATTGTTGTGTGTGAATAACACAAATAAATCAGCCTTACCTTGGACAAAATCTTTGGATTAAATGTTCATAACACCCATACTTTTGTAAATGGATCTGCAAATAACCACATTTTTTTTTCCTATGAGGGGAATATTTAAACGTTTTTTATATCATTAATATAACAACAAGTAGCTCCATTGGTCATATTTCAATCCGTTTCCCTCGTTGATAGTTGCAGTTGTACACTGCCACTGGGGATGCATATCTGGGCAGGCATGCACTTTTCGGCATAACACCGGACCGCGGTTCGCTAATCTATGACTTCTGCATTAAACCGAAGCCAAGAGTAACGAGTAACGATTGTTTTAAAAATGTAAGGAATGGTAAGTACAGATACATGTGTGAAAATGTAATGAGTAGAAGTAGGAAGTAGGATGAAAAATAAGTAATGGAGTAAAGTATAGATACCTAAAAAGTGCACTTAAGTATCGTAACAAAGTATTTTAGTACTTTTATTTCTTTTTCAGATTAATTGACTGCAGATTGTCAAGGATCAGCTGGGTTTCTCTGGGTTCAGCTCTGAGATCTAATCCATCCCATCTGACAGAACTGGACCTGGCAGGAATGGACCTGAACACTGGAATAAAGGAGCTTAGTGGGTTTCTCGTGTCTCCCCTCTGCCAACTACAGACATTTAGGTGAGATGTAGTTTATGTGTTTATTTTAATAACATTCCACAGTGCATAACATTGTGAAATTAAATCGGTGAGCTAGTAAAGGGTTAATAAGATTGTTGATTAGAAGAGCAGGTTACTACTCACAGAACAGGGTTCCTGTGGGTCATTCAAAGGTCCTAAAAAGTCATTTATTCATGAATCTAGAAAGAACTTACTTGCCCTTTAAAATGAAATTGGGACAAAAAATAAATTAAAGTTGAATAAATACATATTTCAAAGGTCTCAAAAGTTTTAAATACAAGAGTACCCTTTAATGATTGTGTGTGAGGAAATGCATTTGTTTCATGTGTGTGGCGTGTAAAATCCCTTTTTGTGTGATATCAGGTTGGAACTGTCAAAAGGTCCGTCACTGCTCCTCCGATCAGATCGAAAAATAACCTTTACTTACACTGCAAAAACGATCTGAAATTAGCAAAAATCTCTTAAATTAAGTGTATTTACCATTAATTTGAGTAGGTAAATAAGACAGTTTGCCAAAGGAATGAGTATTTTTAGTCTTAAAATAAGATAATTACGTAAAATTCACTTGAAATAAGACAATGCAATTGTGTTTTCTTATTTTAAATGTAAATTGTCTTGTTCCATTGCCAAAGTGTCTCAATTACCTCCTAAATTCAAGAAAAAATGCACTTATTGCAAGAAAAAATGAGATGAATTTATTACAAGAAAAAATAGATTTCAAATGTTTTTCAGTGTAGTGTCTGTGGTTCCAGTATTGTAAGTAATGCCTCCATGGCCTCCTCAGTCCAATCCTCACCTGCTTCACTGAGGGGTTTGCTCTGATCAGCAGGGAGCTGTATGCAGGAATTAGCATCACATATAAGTGGTCAGAATAGGTGGGGGCTGCTCTGAATGTGTATTTATGTTTGTGTAAACAATATATACTATACACATATTTTTCTCTATGCAGAAAAATCACAGTTTTAGCCCTTAAAAATGGAAAAAGTAGTAATTTCAAACCAAATTTATTTGGAATGTCTCCATTTGAAATAACTGAAACATATGTATAAACACTAGTTGTGGGCATAGATTATTTTTTTAAATCTAGATTATTCTAGGTTACTTCCAAGATTACAGTGAGATTAATCTAGATTAATAAAAAAAATTAAAAGAGCTGGGATGTATCTGTAGCTATTGAGATAAATATGTGTATAAACTATTTAAAATTTTCTTCTGGTTAATTGCACTTTTCAGGATTGTATTTAGTTAGATTAGACTTAGACACAATATTTATTCAAATTTGAGGTGTAAGGGTTGTAATAATGTCTTACATGCATCAAAACAATGGCTCTACAGCATGTAAAAGAATTCCCTGGTAAGTTTTTCTATGATAAGTCTTAGAAAGTGAGAGTTCTGTTGGACTGTTCTAACCTCCATCCTGTTGGATCAGCTCACATCTTTCTATTCTTTATCCAGATTGATTGGCTGCAGTTTTTCAGAGATCAGCTGTGCTTCTCTGGTCTCAGCTCTGAAGTCCAACCCCTCACATCTGGAACATCTGGACCTAAGCTACAACAACCTGAAGGAGTCAGATGTTCAGCAGCTGCAACATCTATTAGAGAGTCCAGACTACAAACTAAAGTATCTGTAAGTAGATGGTTGAAGTGGGTCCAGCTGCTCCACAGCTGCTCTGAACAGGACTGAAGTTCCTGACTCTCTTTATCCTGGATGTGCTGCATCACTGACTGATACATGATGGAAAGAAGCTGGAAACACTCATTGATCTCCTCTTCTCATCTTTCTGCTCCCTGCAGGAAGTGGAGCTGATGATCATTGTAGAGGAGAGAAGCTGATCTGCGTCCTGCTGAGCCACAGAGGTTGAAGCTGCAGCAGTTTGTTTAAAGATACCCTGACTGGATCCTGATAATGAACTCTGGGATTAGAGATTTTCCTCACTTTTATTTCATCCTGTCTGTCACTTAGTGTCTGATATTGCCCGTTTCTTCGTTCACAAGAACGTGAGTACGGACTCATGTTCTCGCCAAGTACGTTCTTGAGAAGAACACAGGAAAGTATGGACTTGGGAAGAACAGGAGCACCCAGCATAGACATGGGTCAACTGGAACAGAGCGTACCCGTGACGTCACCACACGCTTGGCTCGTCTGAAGCTGCATTTCACCTCCTGGTATTAATAGTCTAGATCGGAGGTCTTCAACAGGGGTCCACGACCCCTAGGGGGTCCACTGAGGTACTGCATGGGGGTCTCGAAGGATTTGGTTTATTAGACTTTTTTTTATATATTCCCCCCCTGCAATTTTTTCACTAATTAAAATGTATGAATTCAACACACTGTAGTAAACAGATAAATGGAGGCAGAAGATGTCTTTCAGTCATCAATGCACACATTCAACGACACACAGGAGCTCTTTCAAGCTGGGCATCGTTTAATTCACAACACCTGTCCCATCAACCAGGAATCAGAATCAGAAATACTTTGATAATACCAGGGAGAAATTAC
>NW_015150624.1:1011028-1012631 GCF_000732505.1 Cyprinodon variegatus
TAATTATTACACACTGTAGCTTTAACACAGTCAGAAAAACAAAATTCAAATTAATATTTTTCCAAATAAAAAAAATTTTTTGCCATCATAGCCAGCGGCCCTTCACACATGGCTATGCAGAGAGAGGCTGCTGCAAACGTTAGCCCTGGCTGTGGTTAGCCTTGGAGGTCCGCTGGTTGCCGCGGTCCTTTCAACATCTGAACTTTTTTTAAATGACACATTGAATCAGTAAATGGGCCACATAGTGAAGCTTAAACCTATAATGTTCTTGCCTTAAATTATCTTAAAATGTACTTTTATAAAACAACGGCAACAGAAAAGAAAACTTTTAACTTAATACTCTGAGCTCTGTGAGCGCTCCATTGAAAGCCACTGCTGCCGCAGTGCATGCTGGGACAGCTGTCAATCTCAAGAACGGACAAGTCTGCTCTGATGCATGCTGGGATGCATCCAGGGACTTTGTCCGTTCTCTGTCTGCTGCTCTTGTGAATCGAAACAGTACTAGGGCTGAGGCTGAGGACGTTTCACAAGCACATGAGAACGCACAAGTACACATATAGAGAAACGGCCAAAGTTTGTCTCTTTGAACAATGAATATGAATTTAAACTGCATTTAGTGGCTCGAGTGAGGTTTAACCTGAATTTGGTCAATATGTAAGTTTAATATTAAGATAACTTTGTTGTCCATCCCTTTTCCTGAGAGGAAGTTTTGACATCTGGCGGTGGTTCATACATAAAAAGGCAGAAAGTATATCTAAAAGAATACCTAAACTTAAACAGTTCCATAAAAGACAAAGTAAAAATAAATATATTGAGAACAATGATGATATAAGGAGTGCCTAATTAAAATTATAATGATTAGTATTATTGAATGTCCCTTTGGGATTAATGGGAATTTAATCGAATTATTCAGAAAAAGTCACAGCAAGGGAAACAAATGTGTTTTTATACCTGCTAGTCTTTGTTAGTAGGATTCTCCTACCAGATGGCAACAGCTGAAGAATGAGCTGGGTGCCTGTATATCTGTATCACTATGTTAATACACGATTCAACTTGTTCTCTTCCTTCACTAAAAGATTTGCATACCAGGAGACTATGTTGAAAGAAAGACTTTCAATAAGTCTATACACCAACTGTAAGGTGATCCTGCCAAAATTAAAACTATTTAAGTTCTTTAAAGAAAGAGATGTGATAGCCTTCCTATGCAATAGTCTTCCTGCATTGAAGTGAAAGTCCAGCTTCTTATCTATAGGTGCCATTCCATCAGCTTTTCCTAATATGCATTTTGAAGTATCGCATCAAAAAATGTTTTAGTAAGAACAACAGCCTGATAGTAACACATTCATTAAAACTTTCCTCAATCTGATCTGTGACCCGTGCCAGATTCCAGCCTCTATAAGTGAAAATGTACTGTACTGTATGATGTGTTGGATTACATTTTAAGTGCTTAGTAACCGCGCGACAGAACTGTGACTCGCCCATAGACTGCCGAAGATAGGCACTGGCCCCACCAAGACCCGGATGGATGGATGGATGGATGGATGGATGGATGGATGGATGGATGGATGGATGGATGGATGGATGGATGGATGGATGGATGGAT
>NW_015150624.1:1015536-1017054 GCF_000732505.1 Cyprinodon variegatus
ACCACAAATTTTCATTTCCTTTTTTTTAAACTTCTAAACGTTTGCTTGAAATCCATATTTTAGTTGAATGGAAACACAGCTTATAATTGTTTACAAGGTATTTAAAATTGGTGACCTGCTTCACTTCCTGTCCTCCCATGACAATAGGCTAAGAAGACGGCCTGGCGCTTGCTGTTCCCAGCCTTCCCCCAACATAATTCTCTGGTTTTACTGAAATTAAGATCCAGAAAGCTGTCATTGAACCAGGAGGAAAGCTGGTTGATCTGCTGAAAGTAAGGTGAACTGTCAGCACCTACAAGGCCAGTTACCGATGCAATATCATCAGCATTTAATGAGCCAAGGTGACTATTCTTTTTTTTATATATATAAATAAATAAATAAATATAAGGAACAATTAAATAAAAAGAAGGTGACTATTCTTAAAATGCAGCTCATTCGTGTACAAAGAGAACTAGAGACACAAGCATGTGGAACACCAGTTTTCAAGATTCTGCATACATTATCAACTCGTACTCATTGGGGTCTCCCTCTCAGAAACTTTTATTCACAGCACCGGAAGGATGCAGACATTTATGTCACATAGATGCTTTAAAAAGAATATGAGGATAAACTGTGTTTAAAACAGAGGAGAAGTCCATAAACACAACATGCACATATGTTCAAAGTATGTCTAAAAGGCTATGTGTCTGATCCAGGAGAGTAAGAGTGGCATTCTCTCCCCCTCATTTAGCCCTATACAGTAGGATCCCTATATTGCATGGGATCCGTATAGTCAGCTGATATGGATAAGAGTTTGTCACTAACCAGCTTCTTCATGCATTTGCTCACTGCAAATGTAAGGGCGATTGGTCTGAAGTCTTTTAGAGCTTTAGTTTTAGATGTTTTGGGCAAAGGGACAATAACTGATGTCTTCCATGCCTCCAGGACAAAGCCAGTGTTGAGAAACCCCACAAATTGCTAGAATACAGGGAGCCAGCTGTGTGGCACATTCCTTCAGAACTCCTCCCCCAATGTCATCTGGACCAATGGATTTATGAGGATTCATCTGAATTTTTGTAATAACCTCCTTGATACCAAATTAGCTCCTATATTTGCACAGAAGGAGTCAGTTCCATCACTGAAACCATGCTTATAAAACCTGCAATAAAAATAATAATACATTTAATTTATACTGCACTTTTCATCAAAAGATCTGAAAGTACTACGGAAAAAAAAAGAGAAAAGCATAAAAAAGCTATTTTTATAAGAGAGAAAAACATCTAAAGGGGACCAAAAGCTTTGCTAAAAAGAAATGTTTTAAGGCCTTTTTTAAATCACTAAGTGGATTAAGGTGCCCTCAAGCTGTCAGGGAGGGCATTCCACAGATGTGGGGCAGCAGCACAAAATGCCATATCTCCCATTATCCTGAGTCTGGTTCTGGGAATGTGGAGGAGATTTGAATGAGTGGAGCGAAGGGAGCGGGTTGTGTTTTGTGGGTTGATAAGTTCTTTGAGGTGGGGGGGCATGTCCATGGAAGCA
>NW_015150624.1:1019324-1028157 GCF_000732505.1 Cyprinodon variegatus
TACATTGGGTGACTGAAATAACAAAATAAGTCTGAATCAATGAAATTAATTTCCTCCATGTCCCATTTATAAAACTTAGGCAGGTTTTTTTTACCCTTGGATCTGATAACAAAACCATTGACCTTTGTCCCCCAAACATAAACATTTTTCATTTTGGGAAAACCCAACTGAATAGATGTGCAAATAAAAATAAAGGTCTTTTTTTTTTATTTTATTTTATTTTTTTTAAAGGCCATGCACATGGGGTGTGTCTGTGTTGTCACTGGAACAACTGCTTTTTGTTTTTTATATTGTCATTTATTCCTTTCCCCCTTCAATCAAAATGGCCTCCATAGCTGCCAGTTTAACTTCATTGGGAGTGACACTGGATGGTGAAGGGGTAGAGCATGGGTGCAGTGTGAGATTGGCACACATGCACTGCTGCTGGAATGGAATGAAACATGGAATGAAAAATATGTTGCATTACTGATAGAAATGCAACATATTTTACATAATTACGTTATTTTATTATCATCTACGAACTGAGTCTATATCTTTATGTTTGCCTTGCCTTTATTATTTTATTTATAATTACTGTATTTTTAAAACTATAATACGTACTTTCTTTTCATGCTTTGGCTGGCCATGCGATTTATACTCTGGTGCGACATATATAGGTTGTTTTTTTTCACCATGAGAGAGCGCTATGTAGCTATGTTGTACATGTACAACATGTATTCTATTAATACCACTGAAAGAAAAAACGTTACAACTTACCACAACAAAACAAATTAGCATTACAACAACGATGTTTTGTGTTTTTAAAATAGGCCTATTTCTTCTTTCAAGATAAACTTTATCTCTAATGTTGAAATCTTGATATGATAAAGTGCTCTGAATGATTATCATTGCTTCTCAGATGCTCGTTCATGAAATAAGCCACCAGGCGGCAGTTATCAGAATACACGGATTCCATGGATAGAATAACCTTTCAAAATGGTGCGACTTTTAGTCCAGTGTGACGTATTTATGTTTTTTTAAGTCTTCGTAAATCATTTATTTGGCTGATGCGACTTAAACTCCGACGTACAGTCCGAAAAATATGGTATAGGATTTGGGTCCCATTTGTGGAGGCAGACATCTTTTGCGCTATGGCAGCTCAGAGCTGACAAACTAGTGAGTGAGAGATCACCATTANTAACAGTGCACATGATGTATAAATAATAAAACCTAACATTGGGCTACGGTACAAAACCTCAAACTCAATGCTATTTCTGACATTTTGAATTGAAAAAGCTTCCTGGATGGGAAGAGAAATGTCTTCAACCTTGGAAACAAAGTCCAGTGGATTTTTTTTTTACTTTTTTGGAATGATTATGACCTGGATGACAGATAATCTTCACCAGCATTAATAAATAATAATTCAAAACAAATAAATTAACTTTATTGATCTCACACTGGAGAAAGTTACCTCTGCACTTAACCCATCCCCTTGGGGAGCAGTGGGCTGCCAGTGTGCGTGCCCAGGAGGCAGTGTGGGGTGAAAGGTCTTGCTCAGAGATCCAGGCTCCGGGATCCAACCTGGTACTTGTATTCATCCCAGACTACAGACTACTAGGTCAACAGTCCCCATTTCTGTCCCAGTTCACTTGGAGAATATTTTGCAGTTTTGATAGTGGATTATAGTTTAGTTTTAAAATGTATTTAATAAATATATTTACCGAATTGCTCTGATAATTTAAATAGTTCTGGCAAAGAAGTTTAGGGCTCAGTTAGGTTCACTAAGATGTCATCTGCATATAATGCTTCCTTGTGTTTGTCAGTGTCAATTTTGACCCTGTTATTTCTTAAATCTGCCTAACCCATTGAGTCAATGTTTGTACAAGACTGGAGTGGTGATGCCTTGTGCCTCTTTCTATCTTAATAGATTTTAATAAATGCCAATTATTAATAACTCTGGCTGTGGATTTATTACAGAGGGAACCGACAAAACTTTTGTGTAAGCCAAATTTTCCCTGGGCTGCATACAAAAACAACTAAGTAGATTTTTTTTCCTCTGGATATTACTTAGTACATGTAAAGATGGTCTTGTAATGTGCACTTGTCTGTGCAGGATAAACCCAGTCTGATCTGTATGGATTGGCTGAGGGATACATCAGATTCCTCTTTCTTCTAAAGTCCCATGAATTGTAGAACTACCTTTAAAGCTACCGTCCACCTGACTCCATCAGTCTCTCTTGGTTGAGTTCATTTAGGTTTAATGACATGTGCTCACATCTCTAAAGGTCCTTGGTTATGTAATAAAAAGTTAACCTGATGTCACTGAGCACAGGAGCCGGAGGAGGGCAGTATATAAAAATCCCTATCCACAGCCCCAAATACATTTTCAGAAAATAGCAACTGTCATTAATCATTCAAATCTACTTAGTACTGAGACCTAAAAAGGTGCACTTCTTTAAACTAAAGTTTACCTTTAATATCCTGAAGGATATTTACATTTAATGATAGAAATGCAACATATTTTACATAATTACATTATTTTATTATCATCTACGAACTGAGTCTCTATCTTTATGTTTGCCTTGCCTTTATTATGTTATTTATAATTATTGTATTTTTAAGACTATAAGTCGTACTTTTTTTCATGCTTTGGCTGGCCATGCGATTTATACTCTGGTGCGACATATATAGGTTTTTTTCACCACGAGAGGGCGCTATGTAGCATTGCGCGCAACATGTATTCTATTAATACCACTGAAAGAAAAAACGTTACAACTTACCACAACAAAACAAATTAGCATTACAACAGCAATGTTTTGTGTTTTTTAAAATAGGCCTATTTCTTCTTTCAAGATAAACTTTTTGTCTCTAATGTTGAAATCTTGATATGATAAAGTGCTCTGAATGATTATCACTGCTTGAGAACAATGTGGTTCTCAAGCAGTAAGCCACCAGGCGGCAGTTATCAGAATACACGGATTCCATGGATAGAATAACCTTTCAAAATGGTGCGACTTTTAGTCCAGTGCGACATATTTATGTTTTTTTAAGTCTTCATAAATCATTTATTTGGCCTATGTGACTTAAACTCCAACGTACAGTCCGAAAAATACGGTATAGGATTTGGGTCCCATTTGTGGAGGCAGACATCTTTTGCGCTATGGCAGCTCAGAGCTGACAAACTAGTGAGTGAGAGATCACCATTATGCTCTAATGTGACTGCAAGTTAGGATCAGAGGAGCCTGCAGATAGACAGAGCAGGATGGGAGAAGGCAGCCGCTGCTCAGTGTCTGTGCTGGAGGTAGGATGATGAACAGTCCTTCTAGGGCTAATACATTTTTCAAATGCCACCCACAAACCTCTTCAGAGGATTCCCAAATTCATCTTTTGTCAAAATTATTTTCTAGTTTTTATACTCAATAATACAAAGTCAATCTACATATACAACAATATTGAATAATTTATGGATTCTATGCTGTGATCTAATGTAAACAAACCTCGTCATCACTTGACAACATAGGTAAAGCTAATTTAATGGTAGATGTTGCTAAATTACACAATGTAGCTTTAATAAACTGTCCTTTTTTTTCTGAGGATCTCCAGAATCACAGAAGGGGCTTTTGGTGACAATCTTATCTCTAAATACAATATATTTAATTGAAAATATTTTACTCAGGAAGCAAGCAATAGTTTATTTTACATTAGACGTTTCTTGTTGTCAAAGTGAAAGTGGTGAGCTCTGATGAAGGTTTTCTACTGCTGCTAGAAGCTTCAGGAGTGATGAGGGGTTATACGGGAAGAGTTTCTTCACCTGCAGCTTCGTCACCACCTCTCTGAGGTCCGACAAACAGGATACAGCTCTGTCCAAAGTACGGCATACGTCCTGATCCAACAGAACTGCTGCAACTGAGCTCACCGATTCACACTGTAGCTTCACTTCTGCAGCTGTTGATCCAGACAGTTTGTCTCTTTCAGGGGTTTCTTCACTCGACTCATCAGAACTGTCGTACTCTACCAGCCGAAGCCCTCGGCTACGAGCCTCTGACCCATGGGTGTCAGAAAGGGCTTTACACGCTGCAGTAAAGCCCCGCCAGTCTCCTCTAAGGTACTTCAGGTAGCGAACAAAGTATTCAAGGAAGCAGGTCTCTGAGGAGATGAGGAAGTCAAGGAGGATGCTGTGATCAAAGGAGAGGCTCTGCAGCAGGAGCAGAAAATGGCAATGAGGGTTGCATCCAGAGGCACAGGTGGCCTCCATGGTGGCATGATCCTCCAGCCCTGAAGACCGTCTGAAAGAGAAGATTCCCCATTAATATTAGTCCACTCAGCCTGAAGGAGCACTAATGTGTAGAACATTTACCAGAAAACAACGCCCACTACTAAAATACATCTCAAATGGTTGTTTGTCCTGTTTGTCTCTGTGTTGCCCTGCGATGGACTAGCGACCTGTACAGGGTGGACCCCGCCTCTTGCCTGTAGAGCTGGAGATAGGCACCACTGAGATAAGTGTGACGGAAAGTAGATGGATGGATATTACTACCCTCACCAGTTTGGAATGCATCCAACATCTTATCTTAAGCGAGGCATACACTGCGATTTTTTCAATCGTTGTACGCAGCTAAAGCCTGTACGACAAAACCCTGCGGTTTCAGTGTGAGTTCACAGCTCATGATGCATGTTCACTTAGACGCTCTGATGCGATTTGCCTGCTCTCACTGTACATCTAAAAACCATGTTGGACTCAGCTCTGCAGTGAGATGGAGCTGCTCAGACTCTTCTATACGGAAGCCAAACCAGCAGAAGAGGAATATGAAGCTCAGTAGAGTAAAACGCGCTGCCTTGGCAATTTTTGCAATTTTGTGCTGAAAGCCCTAAAAAGAAAAGGCAACGGCGGATTTGGATAAAGACATGGCTAAGCAAACGTGGCTACTAGGTCTCAATTTTACAGAAAGAACTCCATTTCACTCACACCCCGCCATGCTTCTGTGTTTTCATCTGAGAGGAAGAAGAAGAAGAATCATTGTTTGCGCACTGAGCGATTTGTCCACGACTGTCATATGAAAATCAAACATGTTTGAGTCTGAGCAAATCAAACATCAAACATGTTTGATTTTCTCCTTGCGTTACGATTCCCGATCGGGAAGTGGTTGCGAGAGGCTGATCACTACACGATGCACAACGCACGATCAGGCTGAAAGTCAGCCCGATTGAAAATTCTCGCACAACTGGAAAATCACCCCGAAATGAGCAAAAAAATAAAATCGCACAGTGCAAGTCCGCTTTTAGTAACTTGGCAACATCAAAGTTTGACGTGTTTGTATGTGTGATGCATGCGACTGGTATCTGTACACAATGAATAGAGTGGCTTTGACTTTATTAGATGTGATGAGTGGGAATGAGTGGTTTTTAAGACGGTATTTAATTGATAAAGTCCTTAAAACTCATCCGTGCAGTCAGTTCATCAGGGATATGATCCTAATAAATATTCTGTTGTTTGTCTGAGCAGCAATGCTCCACATACAGATGGCTGGTCGCACTGGGAATCCCTAGCAGAAGCTGCCACAAAATGGCTATTCACTCTAGGATTTTCCACTGCCATCTGTATCGATTGGTGGTGAATTAAAAGCATTTTTATGTTAGATAAAAACTATGTACACAAAAAAAAAATGAATGCCCCTTGTTTTCATTTAAACTTATCGTAGTGTAGCCCCTTTAGATGTTTTTGTTCAGTTGTTATGGTTTTATGCTGACAGCTCTCCAGGAGTAAAGATCACAGCTTGGATGCAGCGACTGCTTCCCTGCCATTGGACCATCTTCTCTGGTTGGTTGAGTCAATGTGTCAACTATGGCTGCAACTAACCCTTATTTTGCAAATCGATTAATGCGTTGATTATTTTTCGATTAATCGATTCATAATCGGATAGCCCGAGGTCCCTTAAAGAAGATTTTTTATGAAATTAAACTAAAATGTTTCCACTTGAGGAGTTCCTTATAGAGCATATTGACAGATGAAAAAGTTTTATATATTAAATGCAAAATGTTTATATATATAATGTTTTTCATTATACCTGCAGCTGAGGAATATTGAAAGGGAAGCACTGGCTGCTTCCATTAAGTCATCATCCTGTTCTCCAAACAGCAGGCTGATCCAGCTGCAAGCGTGAGTGACTTCAGCCTGAGCAGCACGCCAGCGCCTCAAGAAGCTCCACAGGCTCTGTAGATATGAGTTGACCTCTGCCGCACTGTCCGTTCCTGCAGGGAGCAAAGAAATAACAGTTGCCAGATCAAACTAGTGATTTTAAAACCATATAAATGTTACATAATATCACCCATCAGTTCATAGAGAGCTGAGCAAACAGTCAAAGCATTCAGTTTACAAGTTGGTCTACGTTTCCATTCTCCCCTCACTCCTGGGGGCGGGCTTTCCTCAGGAGTAACGAGCAAATACACAATTCTCTCTGTCTTCTGGACGTTAGCAACAATATTATTATTGATCATTGTTTGAGTCAACAGCAATCGTTTGGATTAGGCTAGAGGTGAAAAGAATGTGATCGGTGAAAAAATGCAATTTGAAAAGAATGCAATTCATAAAAACCAATTTGAAAAAAATTATGTTGAGAAGAAAAAAAAAATCGAAAATACAAAATCTGTAAAAAAAAAAAAAAAATTAAAATAAAATAAAAAAAAACTGTTTAAAAAGAATTAAGTAATGCTACATTCAGACCGCAAGCAGCAGAAGCAGCAGAGGCTAGTTTAAATGGAAAGTCAATGGTTGACGCGCATCAAGGCGCAGCAGGAGCTGCGGCTGCAAGAGTTGGAAAAATTTAACTTTTGCTGCTCGAAGCGCCACATCAAGCTGATCTGGGAGCTGGCTGGGAGAGAGACACAGAGCTGCTGATGATGCAGAGCGCTATGATCACTCCTCTGAAACTGTTTATTAAAGCCTAATTTAACTTAAAATGTAGAAACCTGCTAGAAAAATATGTTCGATTTTACTATTCTGGTGCCTTCAGTTTGGATTACGTACATGAAAAACGCTAACATCCTCTTCCAGCCGCTGCAAACAGTAGCCAAGAGGCGACCGGGCCAGAGGCTGCCATTGAACAGGATTCCCAGAGACAGAGCACCGCCGGTGTACGGCGGTCTGAGCCACTGACAGGGAAATAATGTTTAAAGGCAGGATGGTAATCTGGATGAACTGACTGAACTGACCATGTTTTTAGGTGGACTTTCTCACTTAGAAACATTAAAACTACTTTTTACCCACTGATCACAGCAAATATAGCTGCCATTGTTACAGGCATAGAAAGCATAGTGTAGCTCCGCCCAACACGCATCAGACCTACTTTTCCACCACGCAGCCAGAGCAGCAAAAGACGCATGACAGAACTAAACTGGTACAAGCATCAAAAATGAAGGAGGACGCGCGTTTTTGCTCCTTCTGCTTGCGGTCTGAACACAGGATGACGTTACTCTCACAAACATATTTGATTAAAATGGTTTTGCAAATTCCTGGATTGTATTTTTAACCAAATTTTCTTTATTCTTTTTTCAGAAATTATGAAACAAATTGTAATCTATAAATTCAAGGATTAAACTCTGACCTTCTGCACCCGTTTGGAGGTGAAGCTCTACAGACTTGAGAAGAACCAGGCTCACCGCCCTCAGCATTGTCCCATCCCCTTTCAGACCTTCGTTTTCTCGGCCCCGTCGGGCCCCTCCAAAGAAAACTGCGTCTTCTACTTGAACGCTGTGCAGCCAGCCATCAGCCACGGCCTTCAGTACGCTCTGAGCCAGCACCCTGCGGTCGGAGCTGGAACGTCCCCCTACAGCAGAGAGCACCCCCTCCAGGGACCAGTCCTCTCCAGGCTTCTGAAGGAGAACCCTCTTGAGGAGCAGCAGGGTTCGCTTCTTCACAAAGTACTCAGAGAACCGGCTGACGGCCATAAGGAGGGCTGCAGAGTGGCTTATGGGTATTTTCTGGCATGTTAGACAGACCCCCGCTCCACAGATCAATCCTGACGCAGACAGCGCCTCCAGCAGGTCCAACAGGAGGCAGAACGTCGTTCCGCTCCAGCTCTCCTCTATCCTGTCCTCATGTAGCAGCTTTGAACAAAACGCAGTCAGGCTGCCGTCAAACGCTGCCGCCACGTCTCCCAGGAGCGCTGATGGAAGAAAAATATGCAGTGAATTTGGTTCCTTTATTGGTGCAAACAGAAAATAGTTTAATTTGGTAGATGGAAATATAAACAAAGTGCAATCCAGAAATTTAACTTTGTCAAACGTTTAAATAAAAAAAGTTTGAAAAGTAACTGTTTTCTCAGACATTAGTGTTTTAAATTTTTCATTATTTGTTGTTTGAAATGTTATCTTTTTTTAAATTGTAACAAAGATGTCAAAAAATTCTGTATATTTTTTTGAATTTGTTTAACATCTTGATTTTTTTTTCTGAAAATCTTATCAATGCCCAACCCTAATCAGACCCGCGTATATTTAAGGATCTACTGAACCAAACAGGACGCACCTTGATGTGACTTTTTGAGAAGCTTTTTGAGGACGTCAGTGAGCGACCAGAGGCAGGCGTCTAGTTCAGGACCAGGATGAGAGCTGCTGAAAACCTGCACACACTTCTCCTGCCAAGCAGGACTCACCGTTCCCTGAAGACATAGAATATACAGGTTTTAGGGGGGGAAAAGCACTCCTAATCAGAAAGTATAAATATTAAAACAGTGGCGTAAATATCGGTAAGCAGAGACAACAGTAGCTTAAGGGCCCACAACCAAGCCACAAGCATGTCAATATTCCTCCATACTGCTCGTCCAATGTATTCCAAGTGTCCGCACCTGCGCGTTCACGA
>NW_015150624.1:1032404-1044406 GCF_000732505.1 Cyprinodon variegatus
GACTTTATTCTCGTAATGTTGAGACTTTATTCTCTTAATGTTAAGACTTTATTCTCATAATGCCATCCATTCCATCTATTTTCTGTCACGCTTATCCCAAGAGGGGGTGGTGAGGGATGCTGGTGCCCATCTCCAGCTGTTGACGGATGAGAGGCTGGGAATCGAACCCAGAACCTTCTTGCTGCAAGGCAGCAGTGCACTGCTGAGCAGCCCAAATATCATTCTCATAATGTTAAGAATTTATTCTGTTAGTTTAATTACTTAATTCTCTCAATAATACGACTTTATTCTCTCAATTTTATTACTTTATTCTAATGGTATCATGACTTTATTCTGGAACAAATCAAATCTCTAACATGGCCCTTCTACTCATCCTGTCATAGGGCCCCAGTAACTGAGGGCTCCTGGTATTTGCTGGTCTTTCTTCCACTCACTGATGTCTCCAGCAGGTAGAGAACGCAGACAGACGCGCTCTGAGCAGCCAGGTGTGAGATCACCTGATCCTCCTCCTGGAAGAGACGCACCTGGGGAAACAGAGCGGCTCGTGCATTAACCACTGACGTCATCTAGCGTGTTTCATTGCGGCTGTTTTAGCCTGATGTTTACCAGCTGAGGCATGAGGTCCATGTGTCCCAGCAGCAGGCTGAGGATGTCTGCATGGAGGCTCCGATCAGACACCGAGCAGCAGATCTTCTTCAGCAGCGTCAGACTCAAGCATGTCAGCTCCCACCTGCTGCTTTCTGCGCCTTCCTGTGTGTCCCCTCCCGGCTCCTGTCCACAAACTCCGCAGAAAATCAGCCTCCCGACTTCATGGTCGCTGAGTTTTGGACTCGATCCTGTGAGTAAAGACTGATGACAGTCGGTGAGACAGGAAAACAGCTCTTTGGTGGAGGGCAGCCCGGTTCTATCAGGGACATCCATGTTTTCATCTTTATAAAACTGATAAAATAATGTCAAAATAATTTTTTTGTCACTTTTCCATCTCGAATGGGTCTTGTTTTCCTTCTCTCCCCTATAAATGGTTATCCTGTCGGACTTTTCTTCTTCTTCTACTACTTTAATGCGATGGTGAAATGAAGTTGATGTGTCTTTACCGCCACCTACTGGATATGAGGGTGAAAGTCGTTGGAACGTAAACGCAAATAAAACTAATAAAGATTATAATATAATTACCGGTATGCCATATTTTTTCTCAGTATATAATAGAGAACAAATTTTCTCTTTAATTGGACCAGCTTTTAAAAAATGTTTTTTTTTTCTGATGCATTCTAAGATGACATGTTCATCAGTGTTTGATCGACTGCAATATGTTGGCATACCTGTTTGTTTGTTTTTTCTATTTGGAAATTTTGGGCTTTTTAATAGTGCATTTTATTCATGTGGTGAGCTACTACCGCCACCTAGTGGTGGTATTTTAAAATGTTTGAAATGGGGGAAGGGGGCATTTCTGCATACAGTAGAGCTGGATATAGTACCTCAAACATTTACTTAAGTAAGAATAACACTTCTGTAACATTTTTTACTCAAGTAAAATCTAGAAGTTAGTAATCTAAAAAAAAAGTATTATTCAATTAGGAGTAAAAGTATGTGGTGAAACAGAACCACTCAAGCATGGAGTAATCGTTGGCTTGCAAAATTTGATTTAATGTTTAGAATGATGTAATCAATCAGAGAGTCATCTGCAAATATAGGTTTTTAAAACTAAATATGAAATATAATTTAAAAAAACCTCTTCTTCAACCATTGCGGGCGGTCTTCCCCCTTTTATCCTCCAAGCTTGGGTCCTCTACCAGAGGCCTGGGAGCTTGAGGGTTCTGCTCAGTATCTTTGCTGTTCCTAGAACTGCACTCTTCTAGACTGAAATGTCTGATGTATTTCCAGAGATCTACTGTATATATATATATATATATATATATATATATATATATATATATATATATATATATATATATATATGAAGAAGGATCATTGCAAAAATCATTACAAAGTCCATTTTGGCAGAAGAAACACTTTTCCAAAGTTTTTCTCTTCTTTTTTGTCAGCAAAATCTTTTATAACAAATCTCAACTGTTTGTAATGTATGCATGTTCAGATATGTGAAGAATAAAGAACTTTCCTCTAAAATATCTGCTGTCAACTGTATTATCCTCTGATCTTCAGACCTGGACGATTCCTCCCCCCAGGGTTCCTTAAGGCTCTGGATGTCGTGTTGTTAACACAGATGCAATATTGCATTGAAATCAGGAGCAGTTCCCCTGGAAGGACAGACCAGACCTAGACCCTGATAAAGTCTATTCAGCGGTTCTGGAGAGGAGCGTTCATTGGATAGTCAAACAATGGCTTCAGGAGGAAGCCATTTTTTGACTGGATGGTCATGGAAAACCTCACATGCACCATCCAGGACAGTGGTCCTGGATGGTGCATGTGAGGTTTTCCAACCAGTCTAGGTGTGCTTTGAATAGTTAGAAACCACGTCCCTCTGGGGATCCTGTGTTGGGTATTCTGGCAGTTTGGGGTACCAGCCCCTTTGAGAAGGGCTGTCAGGTCTCAGTATGACCAGTGTCTGAGCTTGGACTCCATTGCCGACAATAAGCCAGAATCATTTCTAGAGACAGTTGGACTCTGCTAAGGTTGCTCTTTGTCCCTGATTGTTTTCATAACATTTATGGACAGAATTTCTAGGCACAGGTGTTAAAGCTGAAATCTGTAAGTTTTTAAAAATCACTTTTTTGTCATATTGGCTAAAACTGTCCCTATGCCCAGACAGCAGTACATGTGATATGTAACCTGTGAAAAAAACTGCTTCAATTGGTACCGCATACTGCCTGTATTTCAATCTGGAAAGAATAATTCGGGACGAGTCAAAACAACCAATCACAGCCAGAGGAGCGTCTGATGGAGTGTCAATCACAGCTCACACACGCTGAATCCCACCCCCCATCCATTTTTTAGACTGTGGGAGGAAGCCGGAGTACCCGGAGAGAACCCACGCATGCTCAGGGAGAACATGATAACACCATGCAGAAAGACCCTGGGTCGGGAATTAAGCAGCAGTGCTACCCACTGTGCCACTGAGCAGCCCTACATCACTTTATATCTAAGAATGATATTTTTACCCTCTTCTGTATAATAGCAAAAAGATAAATAAATGATAAATTAATAAAAAAAACATATCTTAAAACATTTTTTTACATTTTTCTCATTTCCGGGTTGCATTTCCCCCAATATTCACACTTACAAAATATTTTTTTTTTGCTTGCAACAATAATTACAACAAATTTCACTCCACTCCTTGGGAGCTTTTATTTTCCTTTCTTAGCACTGCTTCCTTTCACATCCGTCACTTTGTTTGTGGATTTAGGTCTAATCGAACAGATGCTTTTATTGTGAAGTATCAAATGGGCGGAAGTTTGGTTGTTTTTCCTGGTGAGGTCACACTGTTGTCACTGAGACTTTGTAGTCAAAGCTTTTTTGACAGCAAAATGAACTTTGACGGCGCTCCAATGTCCTGTTATTGAAGTTCCTCTGAACCTTGAGCTGGTTTGTTTTTTTTCTCTGGGATTAGAGCTGAAAGAAGCAGAAAAATGCAGCTTTGACAACTCCAGTCCTCCCTGGAGCTGATTGATTGGCTAAACGGCTGCTTAGCCTCTGCACAGTAAGTCTTTGTTTTACCGAAGCAGAAAGGCCGTTTTTGGCTTTATATTTACATTATCACCTTTATTATCGACACATCCTCTTTACTACCGTCAACTGGTCCCTGACTCTGCCCCTGAAGGCACAGACAAGCTAGCGAACTAACGCCCGAGAGTTAGTTAGCCTGCTGGCTAACTAGCATCAGCTAACAGCCTGGTAAAAATAACATCATCAAATCAGGTTTCTGTTGAACAATCTTCTTCTCTTTGATTGCAGACTCGGTATACATCTCATCGTGGGCAATCAGTTGTCATTATAATTGATCATTTAGAACAGTTAAAGGATAATTTAGTTTAAAAACAGCCACTTTGTTGGTTTCATTGTTTATTCATCAATCTCTGACATTAACCAGTTAAATCGTTTAATATTTGTTGTTGGGTCCAAACTACAGAGCTAAGCTTCAGTTTTACGGCCATCCATTGGATTTATAAAAAACAAAGCAGAAATTTAAACTGAATATTTAGTATCAAATGTATCAATTGCTTAAGAAAGAAAACAACACATTGATTATTTCATAACTGGGAGGGAAGTGTATCCACATATTCATCCTAAATATGCTGCTTCTTATTCTTAATTATTTTTATCTAACTAATTAGCATTTTGCTCTTAATTATAATAATTTTTTGCTTTCCACACTGTTGTAGTGTTGTTGTTATAATAGTGATCACTGTAGGAGGTGTATTCCTCATGCTCTGTGTGCTTTTTATCCTTGTGTTATCCACACATGTTAATCTCTGCCCCTTTGTTTTCTTTTTTTTGTCTGCAGTTCAAAATCACAAGGTCAAAGGTTAAAAAGCTAAACTACAGAACAGGACAGCTCAGAACTCAGTTCCTTCTTACGTAATTGATCAATTGTCAGAGGTGTCAAGTAACAAAGTACAAATACTTTGTTGCTGTACTTAAGTACACTTTTTAGGTATCTATACTTTACTCCATTACTTATTTTTCTTCCTACTTCTGACTTCTACTCATTACATTTTCACTAAAGTATCTGTACTTTCTATTCCTTATATTTTAAAACAAACGTTACTCGTTACTCTTAGCTTCAGTTTTATCTTCATAAATATTTATTTCACGTCATGTGCCCCATCCAATGCAGACCATTGGCTCCATCCACATCTAGTGAAAACTAGTGTAATTAGATGAGTCATATTACGCAAACACTCATTGGTTAGCTAAAGGAAATCATCAGAAGCAAGCAGGTGTTCTTCAAACTGTAAACATGAATTGTCTATGCCATGCTATAATGTTGGATTCAGAAAAAGATGTTGAAATGTCTGAAAGGTCGGACACAGGCGAGAGCGTATCGGGAGATGGAGACCAACAAGACCTCCCTCATCCTTGGCCCTATCTCAAAGAATGTTTTAGAAATAGTCGAAAAATTTAGCTTTTAATTCATATAGTGGCATCTGGCTGTTTTATTTAAAGGTTACTTTATATTTTTATACTTTAAGTTGTTTTTGGAGCACATACCGTACTTTTTCACTTTTACTTGGGTGAACAGGTCACGTTGATATATAGTATCTATACTTCTACTTAAGAAACAAATGTGTGTACTTTTGACACCACTGTCAAGTGGCAACAGACTTTTAAAAACCCTCAAAATCCCATGTGGTTTCATGGTAATGACAAATAAAAACAAAACAAAAAAAATTGTGAAAATACACTGGGATATATTATACTGTCAAATACTGGAATGGTTGGTGTTGACTATTAAAATTGTAATTTTCTGTAAAGTATGGACAGTAGACTTAGACTTAGCCAAACTTTTTTTTTATCATTTTGTATACACTGAGTGTATACAGAACAAAATTACGTTGCTTACAGCTTATAACTAACTATATAAATGAGCATTACCATTAGAAAGTGCAACAAAGGTCAGAATGTAAACGGTGTAGGAGAAAAGGAAACCAGTTTAGAAAATGTTGCAAGAGGGCATTGATATAAAAAAGTTCAGTGCAGTGCAAAATAAATACGGTGCAAAATGCAGTATACCATTGAGTTGTGTCCTATTTAAAAGGATTATAAAAGTTTCAGCCACATTGGTAGTGCAAAATAATGTTGCAAGTGTGATGCAGAGTCCAGTTTAGAGTTCAACGGTTCAAAAGTCTGATGGCCGCAGGGAAAAAGCTGTTGCAGAACCTGCTGGTCCTGCAGCGAATGCTGCAAAGCCGCTTCCCAGAGGGCAGTAACTACTTCTTATACTTAACAAATGTATTTTAGTGGATTCATACATTTGTATTTGTCAGAATTTTCCCTTTTTTCCTCCACACAGCCGTATGCTTCTATTCATATATAATTCAATCACATAATTTCCCATATTTAATGAATGTCAAATAAAACGCAGCAAATAGTGTTTGATTATATTCAGCTCATATCACAACAGCATCCTGTCAGCTGAAGGCACTATTATAGTCTTCTCCGTTTCCTGTAACGGTTTTAAAACCTATAGTTTAATTTAGCACTTCTTTGATAAACACTAAGGAAAAACCACGTGGCTCTATTTAACCCTGGCTTGAATTTAAAAGGTGAAAAGAGATCTTTGTCTTATAATCTTTGCTGCTACCATCAACGCCTTTATTTATAGATGTTTGTTTATAGATGTTGGAGATCGGCCAGTTTTTCAGTGTAGTCCTGTTTCTCTGACTGTGACTGGCTGGATGTGCTCTCTTCATCCTCTGACATGGGAGCTCAGAGCTCGTCTGCCTGGCTGTGTGTTTCCTGGACGGGGCCGCCTTTTACAGCTGATTTTGTATCTCTGCTTCTGTCTCCTTGAACCCCAGTCGGCCTCAGCAGATGGCCGCTCAAACTGAGCCTGGTTCTGCTGGAGGTTTCTTCCTGTTAAAGGGAGTTTTTCCTCTCCACTGTCACTACAAGCATGCTTAGTGTGAGGGATTGCCTTCGAGTCAATGAGTCAATGCAATCAACTGGTTTTCATAGATAGAAAACTTTGAATCAATATGATTGGATGATCTGGCGAACTGTAAAGTACCCTGAGATGACGTGTTGTAAGTTCGCGCTTTAGAAATAACTTGAATTTAATAAATTTTCTCTCTTTCTCTGTGGTGTTTCAGCAGAACATCTGCAGGTGCAGCAGCAATATGACTAAGAGAAGCCCATCTCTTCAGCTGGTTAAAAGGTACGTCCAGGGTCTGACAGATCGGAGATCACATTTATTGACAGTGTTCTTGATGTTAACATCAACCTAGGCTCATTTTTTATGATTAAAACAAACCGGAAATACCGGTAGCTGCATGATCTACTGGAGGGGAAACTCAGCTGTTGTTCACATTCAGGTTTTGACAACTTAAAGGTAGTCATTGAACTAGACTCTAAAAATTAGATTTCAGACATGTTGTTGCGGTTGGAAATGCCACGTTTTCCGGCATAAACACAACCTCTGATTGGAGTTGAACTAAATGGCAAATGAATTAGCCTTAAAATGAAGTAAAGCTGTGTGTGCGCGGTCCTTTCCGGAAGGTAATCGTCTCTAGTGAAAGTTTTATTGAAAGTAACCCTGGGTCAGTCCATGTTAGAAAACTACCCTTTAGAACATAATAAAATGCTCTGGGTTTCAGCAGATTTAAAATGATTTAAACTAACTTGAAGACTAAAAGAAAAAACACAACAGATTCCAAACAGCCATAATTTTATTTATCAGTTGTCATTTTAGTTGATTTTACAGGACTTTTCAGTAGTAAGATTGAAAGAGCTGTACAGGGAAAAATATAACTTTAAACATAGTAAATTAGTCTGAAATGTTGAATATAAACAACATTAAATGAGATATAATAGTAAGACAGATCTGACTCACTATTTGGCAGAAAAATGGTTGTTTTCATCTCTTGCCTGCCCTTAATGAATAAAAATAAACCCTTCAGAAGGACTTATAATATGTTTACAGATCCATTAATAGATCTAGGAGGGACGAACGATATAATCAACATGCCATCGGCGAGGCTAACTTTAAAACTAAATATCAACATCGGCCATTACATATTATAGCTAGCGGATCTATATAAGGCACCTTTTTTCCTAAAAAACATGTAAGGATTAAGCTGGCAGCTCCAGGAGGTTACACCAAACTGCTGCATGGGTCTGATGTAGCAGCTTTGATGTTTTTAAACGTTTTAGAAACAGATGGAAGAAAAAACAGATCTATACTAAAGTAAGTTATCCTTAAAAGTGAATTTGCCTGTAATTAGAGAAGAGAAATGAGATGATCTGCCAATGGAATGCAAATTGTAGTTTTACTTTGATACACTAAGCTTGTACGGTAGATGTGTTACCCAGGCTTTCAGTTTTTGAAAGCTTGCTTCTCTAGAGTCCATTGTCTCAGGATCTTACTGGAACCACTGTGTGAAAAAGTGCTTACTTCTGCTTGCATGCATGGATCTATATGCTAGCTGCAACTCTAGCTTTCTGTGTGGCAACAGACTACCTTTAACAGTTCCACAAACACAAGACAGACCACCTTTAACCTCCACAAAAATAACTGGAGGAAGAAATTTAGGGTCTAACTCTTATTAAAGGTATAGAGGACAATTTTTTATTTCCAAATGGATCATCTAAATAAGTGGTCCTCCTAATTACCAATCATTCTGGTGATATGTTTACATAAGGCCTTTCTACGCGTTCATCCCGTTAGCTTTATTTTTCTGCTCATGCGCACTATTAGGCGTATATCTTAGGGAACCAACGGTTCAAGCAATGAAACCCAACCTTCCCAAAGGGGGTTAGCTGAAAATGGCCGAGGCTCATAAAAGAAAAAGGGTCTACGAAGTGCCTGAGAAGAAGAGAAAGGCCTCAGAAGAGGCAGATATATCCCAGAATGCTTTGCATGGAGAGCTCTCCTCGCAAAGCATTGTGGGATTTACTGTCACAACGGCGACTAATAACATAGATGACGCAGGCACTGCGCAATGAATGAGGAGTTACATGACCAACGGGGAACAAAAAGCAGGGATCATCTTTCCAAATGATCAGTTAACTGACTTTACTATAAAGTTCACTATATAGTCCCCGCCCTATATAGTGATTGAGGGATTTAGAGGTTAGGGTGGACTTTTGGGCACAGTAAGCTTGTATGAGCTATGAGAACTGCAACTTTTAAACAGAGCGTGCGGAGGAGAAACGGGCTTGTACACGCTTTTGCGTGCTTATTTTCTTTAAAGTGGGGAGGGCGGGTCTTATTCCTGAACAATACCTTTAAATATAGTGTGATTAAAGAATTCAAGTGCTTCTGCGATTTGGACATTGCGTTTTGGTAATTGCGATTATATTGTAAATGCAGGTAAATCCCAGCCCTAGTTACATCAAGCCTGTAATGTATTTTGGTTCTATTCAGTAATTCCTAGACTAAAAGCAGTATTTAAAGTCTAAAGGTTGGTTTATACTCAGAAACCAGGTTGTCTGCGTGTGTTTCGCAGTTAACGCACCTATGCCCCGCCCCTTCCACAGACACTCTGGTGCACCTCTCTTTTTGTTGTTGTATTTGACCGCAGACAATGCCGCAGACAGAAGGCCCCTGTTTGGTCAAATCTACATCCGCTCGACACTATGCGTATTTCCTGTTTGGTACCTTACCGGCTTGCTTTGTTTGTATGACCACCATTGTGGAAAACGACTCGTGAAGATGGACCAGCTAGAAGAGCAAGGTGCACAAGAGCGCTTAGACCCTTTTTCCACCTAGATCCCCACTCATTTTGGCCCTTATGTCCCGCCGTTATTGCACAAGCTTGCGTTTTTTCCACTTCCTCACCGACTCGGCCGTATCTAGACACCACAGCTAGTTCCTGATTGTCCGTCTTGCGTTGTGGCATTGAATAACACAGCGCAGACCACGCTTCAATATTGGGCATAAATCAAAAATATCTGCGACAAGCTCACTGCGACTCACTGCTGGGGGAGGATAACCAGCCCTTAACCCTAATGATTTTTGCTCATAACATATATGATGTATTTCCTTACTTTTTTTGACACAATGAAAAAACCACATATTAGTTCTCTGCTTTAACATCCACAATGCTTTGCTCCATCACATTCATTGTCACATGACCAAACCTGAAACAAAAGCACCAAATATATAAAGACCAAAACGTACGAGTCTTTGCTCCTGGCTCCAGAGGAGGGTCTGCCCACTGAAAGGGAAGAGCATGTGATCAGGAAAACACGATTTGGAAATAATCCAATCCGTCAACCTTAACCTTAATCAACCTTAAAGGAAAATAATTGATCATTTTAAAACACAATCTGAGAAAACAGCAAAGTTGACCTCAAAGCCTTTTTTGGAATAAGAATTTTTAACAAAGTTCAAATGCTTGTTGGTTATGGAAAAGGGTTTTAAGATCACTTCTGAGCAGTTTGAAGTAGAGTTAGAGGCACTGAAGGTTTATTCACAATTGCAAAAACAATCAAGGCAAATTTCCATCATGAATCATCCCACAGCTACTCCAGTGGCTCCAAAAAGCCTGTCGTCAGACTCCAGAGTCTTGTTTAAGCCGGGCGTACACTGTGCGATTATTTTCAATCATTGCATGCAGATGCTGGTCACACTGTACGACTAAGCCAAAGTGTTCAGTCGTACAATGTGAGTACACAGCTCACGATTTATGTTCGGCCCGATGCTCTGATGCGATCTACCTGCTCACACTGTATGACTAAAAACCACGTTGGACTCAGCTCCAGATGGAGCTGCTCTAACACGTCTATACAGAAGCCAAATGAGTAGAAGAGGAACATAAAGCTCACTAGAGTGAAACACGTCGCCTTGGCAATTTGTGCATTTTTGTGCTGAAAGCCCTGAAAAGAAAAGGCGACAAGGTATTTGAACAAAGACATGGGTGAGCAAACGTGGCTAGTACGGTCTGTAAATTTAACTGACAGAACTGCATTTCACTCGCACCTGCCATGCTGCTGTGTTTACATCTGAGAGGAAGAAGAAGAAGAATCCTTCTTTGCGCCCTGAGCGATTTGCCCATGAACAAGTTTGATTTTTCTCCCGACCTCATGAATCCTGATCAGGAGATGGTCGTGAGAGGCTGATCGCCCCTCGTTACCCCCTGTGTACTACACGACTACCGACGCACGATCAGGCTGAAAGTCGGCCCGATCGAAAGATTCTTGCATGACTCGAAAATCGCCTGAAAATCGCACAGTGTATGCCAGGCTTTAGAGACAAGCACAGCACGCACAAAATCGCAACACATTGCCATGGAACCACCCCACCCCCTGCATAAAGAACTTTGTCACACTTCAACATTGAGGCAAAACAACTTCAGTTCATCAAGGACATTTCCTGTTAGGTTCATATATCTTCCACTATCCAGATAAACATTTCACAACATGGCAAGATGGAGCCTTAAGCTCCTTAGAGGGCATGTTATCTATATTTCACCCTTGTCTAGAGTAAGGAGGTAACTGCACTCTATCATCTCTACCATAAACATTCCAGCATAGGGCCTGGTACAAGATTTCTCTAAACTCACTCTTATTTGGCCAAGAAAAGGCACAATCTAAATCTTTCATCTCACAAATAGGCCGAGGAAAAACATGGTTTCACATTAGCTTGAGATAATTAAGCTTCTGTTTCATCTTCTAAAGCGAGCTGCTGAACGTTTCCTTTCTGAAACGTAACAGGATGCTGAACCATCACTGCAGAGGGAACCCCGACCTCCATGAGGAGCTGCAGATCCAGGCTGCAGTCGCAGCGGGGGACATCTGCACCGTCAGGAGGATGCTGGAGCAGGGGTACTCGCCCAAGATACGGGACGCCAACGGGTGGACGCTGCTGCACTTCTCCGCCGCCAAAGGAAAAGAGCGATGTGTCCGCGTTTTCCTGGAGCATGGAGGTCAGAACTTATAATTGTTTGGTTTAGTATATTGGAGCACAGAGGAGGGGACTGGTGCAATTCTGCCCCCTACTGGTCAGCCTGTGGTTACTGTGTAGTTACAGGGTGAGACCCAACCAGAAGGTTTCTGCTGGCAACTAAATGTGTTTGATGGTTTTCTGTCCTGTTAGTCCTGAAGGAAAATAACCTTCTACAGTTTGTTCTGTTTTTGAAAAGAAACAGTAATTAAATAAACAGCACTTGGAGCAGAAGTTCCCAAACTTATGAACTATTATGTTGCTTATAATAAACGTTTCCAGATACTGTGACAAAAAACAAAACAAAACAAAAAACACCAAACAAACAAATGAGACGTCATCCAGGTGTGTAATGGAGGCTGAGTCCTGGACCAACAGCCCTGCTTACTAACACTGAGTATCGGCATCATTAACATATTGAAGATTAGTGATGTAGAGGAAG
>NW_015150624.1:1045109-1050737 GCF_000732505.1 Cyprinodon variegatus
AAGCGCCGCCCTCTCAAACCACAACACAGAGCACATAAAGATGTCGCAGCAAGGAGCGGCGGAGGAAATTGTTCCAAAGAAGGGTTTTTGTAGTTCGGCAGTCTGGCAGTATTTAGGTCATGGCAAGTCGGACAAAAAACAAACCACAGTCATCTGTAAAATGTGTCGGGAACCAGTGAAAACGAAGTCTGATAACACAACCAACTTGTTTTATCATCAGGAGTACGAGCTGTGTAGGCCCCGGCGCGGCTCTGCATCGTCCTCTGAAGAATCTTCGGGAATTTTAATAACATAACTCAGGTCTCTTAAGTTATTTTTCTTTAAAAAAATTCTTTTATGGTTAAAAAAATTTGGTTAAATTAAGATTTAATTGGAAGTCTGTGTTTTTGTTCTTTATTAAAATTAAATCATTTAGCAATATCATAAAATGTCCAGGCAGAGCTGCACATAAAATATGGTTTCAAATCTTTTCAATAATTATCGATATCGATAAGAAAAAAATGCATATTGATCAATAAGCTTTTTTTTCTATATCGTCCAGCCCTAGGCTAAACATTGCCTTTGGTCTTGTTCATTCCATAAAAACATGGAACGTGTTTTCAGACGGACCGCATTTAATCTGGGTGTTTTAAACGAATGTTTAAAACACCCAGATTAATAACAGATAAAAACGAGTTTGTGGCGATGGCGCCGTGTAAAATTCTCCATTTGTGGAACGAAGGAAAAGAGAGAGAAAGAAACGCAGGGAGGGAGGAAAGGAAACAAATAATAGCAATCAATCAATACTGTCTCTCAGGTCAGGATGAATCAGAGGAAGATCAGGTGTGGCGATGAGAATGCTCCCAGAGGGAGACCAACTAGCTCAAGCGCTGTGGGTCGTCACCTTTGAACAAAGAAATGTTGATGAGGTGTTTTGGTCTTGAGGGTCAGCTGCCAGCTAAGGCTTCTGGTTTTACTGGTTGAACAGAAAGCAGCACAGCTGCAGATCTGAACAGGTTGCAGCTGATGCTTTTAAAGGGGCGGCGTCCTCAGATCAGACTGTAACTCATTTGTTCTCTCCTTCCTCTCCGTACAGCCGACCCCACGGTGAAGGACTTCATCGGCGGCTTCACTGCTCTTCACTATGCAGCCATGCACGGCAGGGCCCGCATCGCCCGACTGATGCTAGAGTCCGAGTACCGGGGCGACATCATAAACGCTAAAAGCAACGACGGCTGGACGCCGCTACACGTGGCGGCCCACTACGGCCGCGACTCCTTTGTACGCCTCCTCCTGGAGTTCAGGGCTGAGGTGGACCCGCTCAGCGACAAAGGCACCACGCCGCTGCAGCTGGCCATCATCCGCGAGCGCTCCAGCTGCGTGCGGATCCTGCTGGACCACAGCGCCAACATTGACATTCAGAACGGCTTCCTGCTGCGCTACGCCGTCATCAAAGGAAACCATTCCTACTGCCGCATGTTCCTGCAGAGGGGAGCGGACACAAACCTCGGCCGTCTAGAAGATGGACAGACTCCGCTGCACCTGTCAGCCCTCAGGGATGATGTGCTGTGTGCTCAGATGCTCTACACGTACGGCGCCAACACCAACACCAGGAACTACGAAGGCCAGACCCCGGTAGCTGTGTCTGTTAGTATGTCTGGAATAAGCCGGCCCTGTCTGGACTTCCTGCAGGAAGTCACCAGTAAGTCTGCTTTAAATTTCATCTAGATGTTCCTTCTGGCTGAAAATGATCAGATTTTGGAGTCTAACAGATAATCTGCAGAAGGAGCAAGAGATTAGGATGATGGAAGGGAGGTTCTTAAACCACAGAGACATTGAGCTGAATTATCAAAACATCAGAAGAAACAAGAAACAGGCTGGTCAGAAATTAAAACAAAGGTTTTATCACTTCAGGATTCTGTTCATTGTTGAGAAGGATGGAAAAAAAACTTTTTTTTTTATTGGCTGCCAATTTACATTATTCTTAACAGGTTTTACTGGATTTAGAAGGAAAGTTTTAGGAAACAGATAAGTAAGTTGTTTTTTTTTTATTTAACTAAACAAGCCTCATGGAGATTAAGATCTTTTTTAATTAGAGTCCTGGCCAAGACAGCAGAAGACTAGATTGTTAAACATGTTTAAAGTAGTCAAATGAAATAGAAATAAATTGGCTTTTTAAGCATTTACTGACAGGTGTTACTGTGTTTAAGTATTCCGGCATCAGTTTGACATGTCATAGTTTATTTGTATTGATTACTCCATGACCTAGTTTTAAAGTTTATTATTAGCAACGCTGGGAAAAAAAATCTAGAAATAATTAAAAATTTCTTAAATTAAAGGGAAATGCCGTTTTTTTTTTTTTGTTTGTTTTTTACATTGGGCCCTTGATTTTACGTTATTTCATCATGTTCTACTCACCCATATGAGTTTTGTGTCATTTGGAGCTGTTCTGAAGATATTCCATTAGGTTATATCCAAGTAATGTCTTCCTATGGGCAACGAGTTGAAGGCACAAACTAAACTCTTCATAATTTATCATTTATGGTACGCCAGCATTCATAACATGTAGGCGAATCACTGTCCCCCAGATTATCCGTGGTTATATTTTTTATATTTATATCTTTTAAAAACAAAGCGGATTGTGTATGATGTCATCCTTGCACCGGACTGAAGTTGCGACAGGCAGCCCGGGCCACAGGCGGCTACGCTCTACCCCTTCTATTCATTCGCCGAGCTAATCTGAATCCTTCAATTTCATTCTCCAGAGCGAGATCATCTATGGTAGTAGCACTAGACATCTTCCAGGCATGTGAGTAAAACTAGCAGCAGTTCAGCGGACAGGATGAATGAATGGTAGCCGGCGCGCGGATTACATCATACACGCGCCGCTTTGTTTTTAAAAGATATAAATATAGAAAATATAACTGCGGATGTCTGGGGGACAGTGATACGCCTACATGTTATGAATGCTGGCGTACCATAAATGATAAATTATGAACAGTTTAGTTTGTGCCTTCAAGTCATTGCCCAAAGGAAGACATTACTTGGATATAACCTAACGGAATATCTTCAGAACGGCTCCAAATGACACAAAACTCATATGGGTGAGTAGAACATCATGTAATAACGTAAAATCAAGGGGCCAATGTAAAAAAAACTGTGCTTCCCTTTAAGTGTTTTTACCCTTAATTTGAGTTTGCCAATGGAATGAGTATTTTTACTCTTAAAACAAGACAATTAGATAATATGCACTTGAAATAAGAAATTGCAATTGTGTTTTGTAAGACTAAATTGTCTTGTTCCATTGTCAAAATGTCTCTGGCTACGTTCACACAGCACACAGTGCGATCGGGTTCAGTTTTCCCGGAGAGGTGGGGTACACCCTGGACAGGTCGGCAGTCTATTGCAGGGCTGTCCATCAGCAATCTTTATAATTTTTCAAGAACAGTTAAAAGGAAATAATTTAAAAAGAATTGAAGATAAATCATGTTCGATTAGTTCCAGTCAATAGGACAGTCATAATGTCTGTCGACGGATAACAGCCCCATCTAAAGTAATCCACCCGGTCTCCTTTTATCATTAAAAAGACCCAAACAGAAGGGGTCTCGCTATGAAGTGCAGGGAAGAGTCCATCCCCAGGATCAGAGGACAATATCAGCTTCTGCGTTAGACGTAACAATGGCTGCATTCCTCCACGGCCGCCTGATCTTTGATATCAGAGATAACAAAGGGCTGAGCGCTGTTTCAGACGGGGCCTTTCAGGGACCCCTGATCTTCAGCCGGATCACATATCTACAGGGTTACTGATTACACCTCAGCTCCTGACATGAAAGGGACGCTGCACCTCCCACTGACGGGCGCACTGCTCTGTCCAGCCGCTGTACGTCTTCGCTCTGCTCCCTTTCAGGCTTACATGGCAGATAAAACTGTGTGAAATGGGACTGTATATTTATTTTACTGCTATACCCAAAATGATTTACATCAGAAAATGAATACATTAAGTCTAGAATTTAGTTGGGGAATAAGATTTATTCAAATGAAGTCTACACTAATCAATAATCGATGAAGCTTCTTAAAAGTCGTAAGGAAATCCTATTTAAATGTCAAATCATTCTGGCTTAAACATGTATATAAATATACTCTTTATCAGATGATATTGTCCCAAAATTCTGAAAATTTCTGTTTTTAAAAAACAGAAATTAAAATCTGTGGGGTTTTTTCATTATCTTATGCAGGCCAGTTAGTTGTACGTCAGCCTGAACACCTAAATTCAGCCCAACATACATCGTCATCTGTCAATCAAATTTTTTCGTTCATAACATCTTGATTCATATGTTTCAGCTAATATACGCGATGGTTGAAATAAGAATCTTTGCAGAGTAGTGGTGACCGTTACAGGTGTATAGTTGGGAGGGCGAATTGTTGGCCTTTCCTCAATTCACATTCCCATTGGGACCCTACTAGCACTAAGTTGCTAACTGGTTAGCAAGATGCTTTCGACAAATCGGCCGCAACCAAACATGCTTGCTAACCTTCCGCCACAACAATCCCGCCCCCTTGATAAACGACCAATCACATTCACTTTATGCACTCGTGTAAAGTCGTTCACCCATCAGGAGAATTTGGAAATGCAACGTTTGGAACGGCCGCTTCCCTACAACTTTAATGACATGACAACAATTAATGCTTCTTATATTTGCTGGGTGTCTCTATATATCTTTCATTTTAATTATTTAAAATATCAGGTCTCCTTACCATCACCCTAATCTTCTCTTTCAGATTAAAGTGGAGAGCAGCAAGACAAACATGATATTAAAGTGTAATTATTAACATAAAGCAACACTGCGTAATGTTAAGCCACTAGGGGCACTAGACCTGGAAGGTTTAGTGCCCCTAGTGGAAGGCCAAAGCCAGTACTACAGTGTAGCTAACGAAAAAAAAACCCTGTTCTGGTAGCAGACCAGTTTTGTCCAGCAGCCTGAGTTAAGGCCAGAACACACTGAATCTGGTTTTGCGTCCAATCCGAACAGAAAACCATGTTGGACAAGGTTTTAGCATTTAGCGCTCATTGAAAGTCAATGGGGACGATCACACCCGACATTATTTTACACAAAAGGACTGCGAAGATCCGACTGAGATAGACGCCAGGTTTATTTTAGTTGGATTACACAGCAATTCAGCTGTAATTCCATGGGTCTGACAGGAAGTGAGATGCGGTTACAAAGTAAAACACATCCACTTTGAGGGAAAATACAGTATTTTCACGACTATAAGGCGCATATAAACGTCTTTTTTTTTTTTTCCCTCAAAATGTGCGGCGCCCTATAGTGCGGTGCGCCCTATGTGTGTTGTTACTGCGGATGTTGTTGAGACCACCATGAGAACGTTAAAGGGGGAAGTGTGGGCGTGGATTGTGTATAAAAGAACAGGTATGTGCTTTATGCAGAACTCCTCATCTACTCATTGAAGAGATGATGAAAGAGTGGCTGAGGGAGGCGTATGTAAGGAGACCAGGTGTTTTTTTTTTCCACGCATCACCATCGCTGTTAATCTGTGACTCCATGCGTGCCCATCTCACAGCCGATGTGAAAAACATGGTGAAACAAATAAACGCTGTCTGACAAAGGAACTTCAACCGCTCGACATCGG
>NW_015150624.1:1051899-1069133 GCF_000732505.1 Cyprinodon variegatus
GAATCAGGAAATTGTCTATAAACCAAACTGAATACGGTAATCGTTTTTCTCTACTTCTAAACACTTTAGATGTTAAAATGGAAAAAGTGTCCATTATTGGTTTATATATATTTTTTTTTATTTAAAAAAATCAATGTATAACATGGATGCATAAACACCTAATTTTATTTCAGTTATAAATTCTGTTGAAAGTAACAGATTATAATTAAAAATGTCTCCAAACCTTTACTGGTTGATGATTTTCTTGATTGCTCTAAAGCATATCTGGCTCCTGATGATAACAGCCTGTTTTCCTTTTTCAGGGCAACCTCGAAGTCTCCAAGACCTGTGTCGAATAAAAATCCGTCACTGCATCGGCCTTCAGAGCTTGAAATTCCTGGAGGATCTTCCCATTGCAAAAGTTATGAAAGACTATTTAAAACATAAGTTTGACAGTTTGTGAAGCAACAAAAGGACGAAGCGACGGTGACGGACTCTCTGTCAGACTATGCAAGCATTACGATTCAGCTCTACGAGAAGGATCCTCTGCTCTGTTCTGTATGTGCTGAAGAAGATTTAGTCCAATCTGATTTCTTTTCCTTATCGATGCTCTATTAAGCCTTATTTAACTTATTGCAGTTTCTGACAATTTTTAGTAGGCACTTTTTTTTTTTTAGGACTGAAACCTAATTTGACTGCATTTGGCATTGTTCCCATAGTAATCACATTAACCTTTTATTACTTTGTTATAACCCCACTGGTGAAAGTTGAGAAATGGAGCATGGGCATGATGCCATTAGGATTTTCTGATTATTTTTCTCAATCTCCAAAATATGGAAGGTAGCTTTTTTTTCTTTTTTTTTTTAAATATATATATATATACTTCAAGACTTTAACAGAAAATCAACAAAGATCCTGAGAACAAAAGCCAGGATTCCTGCTGTGGTCCAACAGGAGTTTAAAATCTTAATCTCGTTTAGCTTGTGGAGGAATCTGGTCCCAAACACTGGAGGACTAGCAGAAGAGGAACAGTCCTTAAAAGTCTGTAGAACGATTAAAAGAAGCGTAACGGACATTAAAAAGTCTTTCAACGCTTTGGAGTAAAAATCAATAAAAGGTGTGAATGACTCTGACAATAATTTTTACTAAGAAAATGTTGTAGGTGTTGAAATACTGTATGTACAAACTTGTCTTTTCTGGGGGTTTTGGTGCGTGTTCTTTTTTATTTTTATATCATCCTGAATCTCAGCTGACAGGCCTTTGGAGGAAACCGTTTAGATTTGTTCTTTTCTAGTTTGGGATTATGTGAAGAGGTGATGTGTAGTTAGTAACCTACCTGCAGTTGGTAAATCCTTCATGACTTCGACAGAAACTGAAGGAATTAAGTTTGAATCATCTTACTTATTAACATCTGGACTGATTGACTCGTCTGTTGCTAACTGTGGACACGTTGGAGGGTTTCTGCCACAATGTAAACATTACCTCTGCTAGGATCTGTTAGACTGGTTGTATTTTTAAAACGGCAGCGGTCCTTCTCGCTCTGGATCCGGTTATGACCGGTTAATCGTCCTCTAAAGAGTAAATGTCAGTAAGATGCTAATTGCTTTTATCTTCTGCACAGAACCCCTCCCCCTTTATATAATAATATAAATATGTCATTTAGAGTTCAGATTAGTTAATTATTGAAAACATTGATGACTGGATGTGAGGAATATTTTCTAAAACTTAAACCATTTCCTATGTTTCCATATTTTTCTCCAGGTAAGGTCAAGCAGGATGTTGACATTTTTAGTGAAGCTTTCTGAAGAGCAAAATAAAGCCCTCAAAGGGTTAATCGTTGTGGATGTATTGATCCGCTTCATTTATGTCTAAGAACGGCTACCGAGTCCTCGTTAACAGAGGTTTATAAAATAAGTTAAGGAAAACCCCAACTAGTTTTTAACAAAATCTTTTACAGCAGAGATCATTCGGTCTTCATTCGAAGAAGTCTGTTTCAGACAGACATATCAAAATCTTTTTTTTTCTTAGTGAACTATAGTCAAACCTGTTGACCATATTCCCAGCCCACTTCCAGAGCAGCCATGTTTCAGGAGGACTGACATTCACAGCTACAGTCTGTGTAAATATATTACAGCATTTTTAACAGAATTGGTTCAAGCAATAATTTCCTGTGTTCCCGACATTTTTTCACAAGTCTTGTGACACGTTTGATGTGAATTAAGTATTTCGTGTGTGAGTTCTTTTCTTTGATTTTGCATATGTTGCCTGTAATATATAATTTTTTGCCAATAAAGGTCTGTTCTTTCTTCAACCTCATTTGTGTCTTTTTAAGTGATTTTGTTCTTATAACCATCACCCTGACGCCTGCGGTATATGGAGTGAATTTGGTTTCCATTATTTCTGCAAAAACAAAAAGGTTTTGAGAGGAACGCTGTTTTTCTACGATTTTTTTTTCACATTTGAATCGAAGAAAATTAGTTTAAAATGTTTTCAGAAATTATATTTTGTTTTTTGTTTTTAAATTTCTCTTTTTTTCTTGGTTTTTACTAATTTCCCCTTTTTTTTAAATTACATTTTCTAGATTATATTCTGTTCACTTTGGGGGCAGGCGTAGGTACCAGACCTGCTCGGGGCCCCGCCCCTTGTTATAACGTCAACATATGGCAACTCCACTCAGACAAACCGTATTGCACCTGTTTCTTAGGGATCAAATCTCTTTTGGAGTTTCAACATCTTATTAGCTATATTTGCTATTATTTTACATTTCATTGGAGATCTAAAGTAGCAGAAAGTAGAAAAAAATCGAGTTTGAATGTGCTTTTATAGCTCCTTACACAACCAAACTTTCTGGCCAAACAAACTATGGGCCAATAAAAGTGGACTAAACAGGGCCGGTGTGAATACAAGACTCAAACTACTAATATGGCTAAGACTAAAGAGCCGTCCAATGACAGCAGTGAAAAAAGATCATTTATTGGAGCAACTATCAGAAAATGGAAGAAGCTAAACATGACTGTCAATCACCCTCAGACTTAGGTCCATGCAAAGTCTCATATGTGACATAAGGAATCAGCCTAGAATTACACGGGAGGAGCCTGTCAATCACCGGTAGAGAGCTGGTACCACGGTTTTAATGGTTACTTTGGGTAATACACTAACATGATATTGTTATTAAAAATTGTGGCACGGAAGGTTTCCCTTCTAAACCTGTCTTCAGTTACCTATGAACCCCATGGATAACCCAGAAGAGTAATGAGAGAATGTTTGTTTGGTCAGATGAGCCCGAAGTAGAAGTTTTCGGTCTTGGTTCACCTCATGTCCCTACTGTGAAGCATGGGGGTGGCAGCATCATGCTTTGGGGATGTTTTTCTGCACATGGGACAGGAAGACTGCAGTGTATTAAGGAGAGGATGAACTGGGCCATGTAAAGAGAGATTTCGGGGAGCAACCTCCTTTCCTTAGTTAGAGCAGTGAAGATGGGTCGAGGCTTGGTCTTCCAACATGACAATGACCTGAAGCACACAGCCAGGATAACCAATGAGTAAGAAGCATATCAAGGTTCTGGTGCGTCCTAGCCAGTCTCCAGACCTAAACCCAATAGAGAATCCTTGATGGAAACTCAAACTCCATGTTTCTCAGCAACAGCCCAGAAACCTGACTGATCTAGAGAATATCTGTGTGGAGAAAGGGCCAAAATCCCACCTGCAGTGTGTGTAAACCTTGTTTTTAAAAAAAATGTGGAAACATTTGACTTCTGTAATTACAAATTCGACTTTAATAACATGGTGGATTTTAAGAGTTTGCCTGATTTACATAGTTTTCACAGTCTTTGGCCAAAACACTGCTGAAGGAGTTTATTAAATGTAAAGATAATCCAGACAGGAGTACATGAGCTACAGAAAGAGAGAAGACATGTTTATACTCAATACGCAAAATGTTTTGTCTGTCCAGGGTGGCTATATGTGTATACCCTCCCACAAACAGAGAGAGAATATCCTACGTATGGCTCTTAAGGCTCAGGCCAAACATTGGCTGTAGCCAAATCAAGTATGTGATGGTTTGTATGGATGATACAGTTTTATATGATTTTTATATATTTTTTTAAACCGGGATAGAATTCTGTGTATGCGTGTGAGAGCATGATTGTGTTTGTCCTGCAAATTATGTGAATGTGTTGCCAGTTTGAGAGGGATTGTGCAATATTGTAGACTGAGTTTTAATGGGGACATTGTAATGATGGACATGGTGCAATGATTCATATGTGCAATTTGTGGAAAGTGTGCAAATAGGGGTGATGTGCGATGTCCGGAGTGTTTGATTGTGGAGGATGTGCAATATGGATGAATATATGTCTGTGTAACTGTCTCTGCCTGACTCATGTATGATCCCTGCCCTTTAGGATAACAGATGGAGAATAGCCATTGGCTATATCTGGCGTGTTTACATTCCTGTTTTTTCTTTTATGTCCATTAATATGCACTGTCCCATACAAAATAACAAAACAATAAATAACATACGGTAAACAAAGGCTACTGAACCAAAGATTTTTTGGATTATGTCTCTCACAGTACCATGGAGTATTAGGGCCAGGCTAGAGATTTTTTTTCTTCTATTTCAAAAATAAATATTAAACAAATAACGTTATGAGAATTAAGTCGCAACAAAAATAGTCATAAAATTACGAGAATAAAGTCTTAACATTATGAGAATAAATTCATAAAATTATGAGAATAAAGTCATAACATTATGAGAATAAAGTAATAAAATTATGAGAATGAAGTCCTAAAATTACGAGAATAAAGTCGCAACGAGAATAGTCATAAAAGTCCATAATAGTCATAAATTCCTAACATTATGAGATTAAGTAATAAAATTATGAGAACAAATTACGAGAATAAAGTCTAAATTACGAGAATAAAGTCATAATATTACAAGAAAAATCTCACAATGAGAAGAGTCATAAAATTACAAGAATAAAGTCGTATTATCAAGAGAATAAAGTCCTAAAATTACGAGAATAAAGTTGTATTTTATGACATCTCTTACAGGTTAACTGAAGCCTGGACTGATTTCTAGGCTAAGTTAGGAGCACTTTGACTCTGAGCATCTGTGATTACAGGCCCTGATCTTTTAGTCATANAAGCTTTCTTTCTGAAACAGGTTGTTGTTTGATGACTTCATTCTCATAATATTACAACTTTATTCTGGTAATGCTACGACTTTATTCTGGTAATGCTACGACTTTATTCTGGTAATGCTATGACTTTATTCTCATAATGTTACAACTTTATTCTCGTAATGTTACTGTATAACTTTATTCTGGTAATGTTACAACTTTATTCTCGTAATGTTACAACTTTATTCTCGTAATGTTACAACTTTATTCTCGTAATGTTACTGTATAACTTTATTCTCGTAATGTTACGACTTTATTCTCGTAATGTTACGAATTTATTCTCGTAATGTTACGAATTTATTCTCGTAATGTTACGACTTTATTCTCGTATTGTTACGAATTTATTCTCGTAATGTTACGACTTCATTCTCGTAATGTAACAACTTTATTCTCATAATGTTATGACTTTATTCTCGTAATGTTACGACTTAATTCTCGTAATGTTACAAATTTATTCTCATAATGTTACAACTTTATTCTCATAATGTTACAACTTTATTCTCGTAATGTTACGACTTTATTCTCATAATGTTACAACTTTATTCTCAAAATATTTAAACTTTTTTCTCGTATTGTTAATAATAATAAAATGTAAAAAATCTCTAGCCTGTCCCCAATACTCCGTTGTACTCACAGTGGACCTGTATCTAAGATAAATATATCAGACTCCTCCAAGTGGAATAATTAGAAAAAATCACAGGGTGTTTAAATACTTACCTTTCTCACTAACTTTTTCTTTCCGTACAACAATAATGGAACAAGATTCACTCAAAAAGCGGCTCACAGGTTAACTGAAGCCTGGACTGATTTCTAGGCTAAGTTAGGAGCACTTTGACTCTGAGCATCTGTGATTACAGGCCCTGATCTTTTAGTCATAAATATACTTTTCTGTGAAACCTGTATTTCTATTCTGGTTTTTTAAAGTGCCTACTCTGTAAAATTAGATGAGGATAGAGTGATGGAGCTAACCATTGGTTACAGGGACACCTTCATTAAAACCATCAGAAAGACCTTCTTTGTTCCTTTTTCCTGCAGCTCATGACTTTCTTAGTGTTTATAACATGCCTCTTTGTTTTCTACGTCCCCTTCCTTTATGCCCCTTCATCTAAAGTACAGTCAGTGTGTTTTGAAAATACGAGAGGGAAAAAAAGAAAGTGGTTCTTTGTTTTTATAAAAATTCAACACAAGGCAGTCGAATGTTCCTCCGCTGACCCCTGACAGCCGAGTGTCTCCTGGTTTCAGTAGAAATATAAAGAGTCCCTTGAGAAAGGCAGATGGAAAGGAGCCAATTTGCTACCCCTGGAATGCCATCTCATTTCCTGGAGAACAAACACATTTCCTACTCTACGATGGGAATTTATACAAACGGAACGGACGTCTAAACAGGTCAACAAGTTGGAGAGAAGTGCTTCTAAATGGGATGTGATCTCTTATCGTGGTTCCAAACCTGGAACACTTTACCTCATTTACTTAATTTACTGTCTTAAACAATTCATTGTTGTATTATGGTAAGTATTCTCTTCATGACTGTGTTGGTCTAGGGACTAAAGAAGGAAATTAACCATTGCTAAAATCATACTTACTTGCATTTTCATACATTTTGTTTCATTAAATTTCAGCTCAAAATGATAATCGAAAAAAAACAGCCCTGAAATGATGAGCATGTATGAATTGGAGTTTTTAAACAAGTTGTATTACTGATGTACAAACCTAAAGATTCTTTCTGGGAGATTTTAGAAGTTTCTCATCATAATTGGTAGGTATGGATGATGAAATCTATTCAATTTTCAATTCAGTTCAATTCAGTTTATTTCTATAGCGCCAAATTCACAACACATGTCATCTCAAGGCACTTTATAGTTCAACAAGATCATACAGTAAATTGATACAACGTTTTCTATCTAAGGAAAACCAGTTGATTGCATTGACTCAAATACAATCCCTCACACTAACCATGCTTGTAGCGACAGTGGAGAGGAAAAACTCCCTTTTAACAGGAAGAAACCTCCAGCAGAACCAGGCTCAGTGTGAGCGGCCATCTGCCGAGGCCAACTGAGGTTCAAGGAGACAGAAACAGAGACACAAAAAGCAGCTATAAAAGGCAGCCCCATCCAGGAAACACACAGACAAATCTGAAAATGGAAACCAATAATCCAAGCTGTGAAGTACTGGTATTTTTCTTTTATTTATCTGGGACCGGCTCACGGGGGCATTGGCCTCAACAGAGATGCCCAGGCTTTTCTTTCCCGACCGATCTTCCAGTTCATCTGAGGGAAGGCCTGGGGCGTTCCAGCAGAGAGACAGGGCGTGTCCCAATTCAGGGGTGGCCTCTGTCCAAGATCCAAAAACAACGCAGAATGGAAGTGATTTGCTTTCAGCAGCTATCACGTTCCGACTTCAGTTTAATTTCAATAACCTAGCAACCCCATCATTGCTCATTTTTGCTTCATTTAATTTTTAACTTCTTTTTTTAACTTTTATTCGTTCAATACTCTTTTCCCAAGTTTATTCTATGCTGTCCTTATATTTAGTTGTTTCTGTTCGGCTTGGGTTTCCTTGTGTTTCCTCTATTTAGCTTTATTGCTGTTTATTAGTATCTCTCCTTCAGTTTCCCACTTTTAGCCACTCTTCTATCCACCTCCTCCACATTTAATGTTTCTCGTGTTTTATGTCCTGCATCTCCACTGTTAGTCTCATTGCTCTTCTTCTGTTGGTCAAGGTGTCTGTGCTGAAATGTTGCAGTTCTCCTCCACTCCTCCATGTTCCGATCACTCCATGATTTTTTTTATTACTGTAAGTTTTTGATTTTTTTGATTTTTCAGGTGAGAATTCTAGAGAAACTGATCAGGGATTCAGTGCATTGTAAAACTTTTTTTGAAGCAGCTAGATATGAAATATGATAAAGGTCAATAAAACCTGATATGTAGGTGTCTGAATTTCAATTTGACATTAGACAAGGAAAAATAATATTAGGTATATGGTCATATGGTCATTGCCAAAGCTTCGCCCATCTATTAGGAAGAGATGAAAGCTGTCGGTGTTCCCTGGTGCACCAGATTCCCAGAGAATCAGTATGGGGAATACCACCATCTCCTCCAGAGGCAACATCTTGGGGTACAGTTGCTTTCAGCGGTGCTGCAGCGTATCCGCGACCCAGTTCGTTGCACTGCTGTTCTGTGTTGGGAGATTGCTGTCCAGCAGCAGGAGATTGGAGGGGCCCTCCAGTGATCAGCACACTAGGGCAGCGAAAGAAGGCAATGGCTTGCCGCAGCTACTTCAGGAAGAGACCAAAGCAGCACAGCTGCAGACAGGAGAGGCCCTCTGGGGGGAAAAAAAAGAAGAAATGAAGAGAACCCAGCACTGAGGACCTGCAGATGAGGAGTATATATGGGAGACACAACAAAGAGTGTATTAATCAATTAATTAGGAGCAGGTGTGAACAGAAGCAGCTAGAAAGGAGCTAAGGGGGAAAGGAAAGGGGCACTAGTAATGAGTAACCAGGGAAAACAGGGTTTAACTGCAATAAGAAAATAACTTAAAAAAAGGTAAAAGGGGAATAAAACTAATGACTACAAAACAAGGAATGACCAAGGGAGAAACTAGAGGATAAGAGAAAGGACTGGATATAACTGAAGCAATGGAAATAATAACCTTAGAATAAGAGAATGAATAACTAAGTAAAACTAGACCAAGGAATAAATAATAGCAAAAATGCTGAAAAGAGATAAAAAGGAACACTAAAACTTAGAATAAAAAAAAAAAGATATAGATCTTGACAATACAGAATATCATAAAATAAAGCATAACTGAGAATTCAAAATGAAACCTTACACAGAACCAAAAAATTCAGAATGGAAGATCATAATACATCAGAGACTGAATTTGAATCAATCCGACTGAATTCATGCAATTTGAAATTAAACGCAGTAGTTTAAAATAGAAATTCAAGAAATTCATATTGAATGTAATGAAAGCATTACATTCAATATGAATTTAATGTTGATTAATAATGATTAATTTATTTACTTTGAAAATGTGTTTTTTGCATTTGCCATTCTATTTGTCTTTTCTTAGTTTTAGTTCTATAATTCAATTTCAGCAAGAATAAAGAGTTTTATTGTGTCAGACAATCAGGTTCTTTGGCCACAGAGTGATTAAGCACAGATCATGTCACTAATCATGTCAAGCATATCGATGAGGAAATGCAAAACAGCGGATCACTGGAGGCGCACCATGCTAATTTTGCATCTTTCTCCAGTAGCCGTTAGAGTTAACCCAAGCGTGTCTTCTTTTTTTTCGTGACTATTCCTATACATGATCATTTGACCTTGGTAATGACATCTACCAAGGTCATATTTGCTCCTCTGCTGCAGCTTAAAATGCCATTATTAAATTTAACCTGATATTAAATGTCTATGTTTAATTACTCTTTAGGTAAAGGACCCAACTGCCTGACAGAAAAGAAACTGAACTGCATTTAAATTATAGAACTGAAAGTAAAGCAGATACCGTACATTTAATTTTCAGCACAAAAACTACATTTCAAAGCAATCTGTTTCAAACCATTAAAATCAAATCTACTCTAAGTGAAATCAATTTTGAAGCTGATTTATTTAATTTCAAATCAAGAAAATACAGATTCAGTCCTGTTTCTTCACTTAAAAGGTTAAAACTGGTCATAGAAACATCTGAAATCTAAAAACACAAAGTGCTCCCATTACTACAGACTGATTGCTTAACTGGCTGGAATGATGTGAATTGGTGAGAAACAACAGAGAGTAAAAATCCTTTCCTGACATCAAAGGATTACCATCTAACTTCTGTCAGCTTAAGCTGGGAGGGATGAGAGAGGCCTGCCAGGTAGACATGGATCCTTCCAGCAGCATCAGCTCTCACAGCACTCTGCACTGAATAGAGGTTGATGTCAAAATCCTGTAATAAAACCTTGGCTAAACGCCGTGCCAAAAAGAAAACTGAAACCTCTATTGTCTAGGTTTGTATAGTATGCCCTAAATACTGTAGATTCTTATTCATTAGTTACAAAAAGGAACACGTTGGCCTTTGTTTAGTTGTTTAATGTATGTATGTTTTTGTCTCAAAACATTAAAAATCAATATCTCAGTTTTTGTTTGTTGGATAATGTTAAAATAATTAAAGTCGTAGGCAAGCGTCTGTTCCATCCGTTGCATCTCTGAATTCTCCCGAGTGGTGCACGACTTTACGCGAGTGAATAAAGTGAATGTGATTGGTCGATTATCAAGGGGGCGGGATTGTTGTGAATTTGGAAATGCAACAGTTGGAAAACCACTTCCCTACGACTTTAAAGTAAACAAATTAACACTGTAATCTCAGCATACAACACCAACACTGGAATTGTAACATATTTGATAACCCTTTGAAAGAAGCAAACATGGCTGAACATCTTAAGCTTTGGGGCTTAGTAGCCAGTTGTACCAGGTGTAATGTAAATTGGTAGAAATGATGCTACGCGTAGCATTTCTCTTCAGTAATAATAAAAGTAAGGAGAGCTGCACATCTCTAAACTGATGCCACAGGCCCAATAGCAGCAAAGCAGTCTCAGTATTGATGAATGATGATTAACATCCAACCAGGATAGACAAAGGGAGATTCATACGTCAGAAAAGAAAATTCCCATTTGAGAGATTAATCCTAATCAGAATCTGTGGCAAAGCTAGAAAAATTTATATTGACATGAGTTTTCTTTCCAATATGACAAAGTTGGAGCTAATATCTGAGACAGGAACTTTAGTCACAGACGTGGCTGTTCTATAAGTGGAGAGGCCCTCTCATCATCCATATTTTACTGAAGAGGAGATTGCAAAGTTCTGCCTGACTTCTCTCTTTTGTTCATTCTCGTTCATCCTGCAACAAGCGGAGGAGAAACGAACTCTCATCAGGTCCTGAAAGGAGCCTTTGTCTGCCTCCGAACACCTGGACAGGGTTATCTTAATGCTTCCCTCCCTTTCCTTCTCCCACACTCCCCGGTTTGTCCATCTTTTTCAGTCTGAGCTGCCTCCTCAGAGCATACCTCTAAACTTTACGCATAATCATGACTGTTAGCACTTTGATATTAAGGTCTGCAAACTCTGTTTTCCACAGGAATGAATGAAGAAATCAGGAGCAACTAATTAGAATGAATTTCACTTCATTTTTATTCCTGTTATTTTTTCAACATAAGGTTTAAACAAAAATATAATACAGTTAATCTGCTTTGCTTTTCTGCTCCTTTATGCATTTTCTTTCAAATTGTAAACATATTTTTTTTACATTTCTTTGAAATATCTTTAAAAAAAATGAAAAATATTAAAAAAAGGTTCAATTTGTTTATTGTGGTCTAAATAGATTTTTCAACAACCAGGACTTCTTCACATAAAAATACTTAAAAAGCTAATAGGTTCCAGGTCTACAGAATAAAAACAATAGCCTTATACTGTTTATATCCTGTCACAAAGTATTGGTGCCATAACACATTTCTTATTTCAACAACAAGAATAAAGTCATAATATCACCAGAATAACAAAATAAGAGCAAAGTTGTAATATTAAGTGAAAACAGTTGTTTTAATGAGAAGAATAGGTCGGCTGAGCCAGATGAACAGACAGGAACCAGAACAAGATGAATGTCAATCGACACTAAACCAACAGGAAAATGAACGAGGAAAACATCCATATTTTCGAAATAAAAACTGAAAACACATGCTGAAATTAAAGGCTGTTAGGACTAATGTTATTTAAAGCTACAGTGTGTTACAATTCACAACTTGGCACTTTACAGAGACAGTTAAACCAGATCATTCAGTCAAACTGAATCAAAGTTTTCTATCTAAGGAAAACCAGTTGATTGCATCGACTCATTGACTCTTCAGCAATCCCTCCTATATACAGTCCTACACAGTCTAATTGAATGTTATTTATAAAATTATCTACATAAACTAGATTTGCGTCGACAGGCAACCAGATAATCATTATGAAGATGAATTTTTCTCTGAGAAGACATCATTCTCCTGCGTTTGGTCCTTGCTTGTTTTGATCAGAGTCCCCCACGGCAGGGGGACGAATCACTTGGACAACAGAAGGAAGATGAGACGGCGTTCCTGAGCTCATGCAGGAGCAGTGGGAAATAGGTGTGCGCTGCAAAAACGATCTAAAAATGAGCAAAAATGTCTTAAATCAAATTAATTTACCATTAATTTGAGGAGGTAAATAAGATAATTTGCCAATTGAAATTGTATTTTTAGTCTTAAAATGAGATATTTAGATAATATGCACTTCAAATAAGACAATGCAATTGTGTTTTCTTATTTAAATGTAAATTGTCTTGTTCCATTGGCGAGATGTCTCAATTACCTCCTAAATTCAAGAAAAAAAATGACTTATTTAGATTTCTATTTTTTGCAGTGTGAGCACAGTGGATGCGAGAGAATCAGAAATGGGACGAGGCGGCCAGCAGTGCCCCCCCTCTGGAGCTGAGGAACCAGAATCTCAGGAAGAGAGCTGAGGAACACAGCAGTAGATTGGAGAAGCCTGCTGGGCAAAAGAAGCACTGAAGGCCCAGACTGGAAAAAATCTAAATCTAGAAAATGTTTCTTAAAATAAGTGCATTTTTTCTTGAATTAGGGAGGAAAAAGAGAGACTTTGCCAATGGAACAAGACAATTTACATTTAGAATAAGAAAAAAACGATTGTCTTGTCTTATTTCAAGTGCATATTATCTAATTATCTTATTTTAAGGGTAAAAATACTCATTCCATTGGCAGATTGTCTTATTAACCTACTCAAATTAAAGGCAAATACACTTAATTTAAGTAATGCTGACTTATTTCTAGATCGTATTTGCAGTGCAGAGAGGCTATGGTTGGCAGGACGGAGTGGTCATCCTTCTACAGGTTCTTTGCGTCAAATTTGAAGTGTGTAAAAGAGTGTTTTTATCTCAAATAACCAATGGTAAATAATTAAGTTCACATCTCTGCAGTTTTAACAGAAAAACTGTTCTGATTTTTCATTTATCAAAACAAAGTTCACAAATTGAAACCCAGTCAAAATCAGTCCAGAACAGCACAATGAGGTGTTTTAATTTCTGAAATATCTTATTACCAGCATAACTCGTCCCTCTCATACTACAATGCAACAAACGTTGACCTCTTTTTAAATAGTTTTACACTTTAACCAAACTGCCAACATTATTTTAAAGCTACAGTGTGTAACTTTTAGCGACATCTAGCGGTCAGACTGCAGACCGCAGCAACATGAACATCTCCCCCCCCACCGCTTCTCCCCCCAAACAGTACGGCGAGCGTTATGGGACAAAATGTCTTCCACGACGTCCGCATCACCTACCTTCTCAAGTGATGAGGTTTGTTTACATAGATAATTTTACAGATAGTATTTCATTAGTCTGTGTAGGGTATAGATTTCACGTAGACTTAAGATAATAAATACCGGTATACCCGTTATTTTTTCTACATCGTTGTGACGTTTTGGCGATCTCGCAATCGCTAGTTTGTTGGCTCTGCGCTGCCGCAGCGCAAAGATGTCTGCCTCCATGGCTGCGAGACTCGCTCCTATGTAATTATAAATAACGAATTCTAAGGCAACGCAAATATTAAGGTTAAGAGGCTGAGCTCGTAGATGATGATAAATAACATAGTTATGTATAATATATTACATTTCTGACTGTATATCCCTGTAATTATTACACACTGTAGCTTTAATTAAATAATCTAATTGCCAAAATTCCCAATGTCTCTTCTTTTTTTATTTACATGATGATATAAACCGAATAAATTAACTAACAAAACCTTTTATTTTATCCTAATCTTAACATTCAATAGGTTTACTCCTGAAATAAAAAAGGCACTTTATGGAGATTATAAATAAATCATTATCTGACTGATTTCCATTGCTTCTATTCAAAAAAAAAAAAAAAAAAAAATCAGGTACAAGTAAAGAAACAACAAAAAAAAAAACTAGAATCTATAAGCTTATTCTGATTTTTAAAATATAAATGTTTCAGTTGCCCCTCATACTCTCACACTAACCTCTTCATCATTTTGCTGCTTTGTTTTATAACTTCAGTCTGTTTGTTTCCATCCCTGCTGAAGTGAAAAACGTGCTTGAAAATCCTTGTTGTTCTAATTAGATCCTGACAAAAGAAGAGAAACAGGAGCGACGAGGAGAAAAAAATGAGGCAACTGTGCGTCAGTCTTTGCAAGCATTTCTGAATCCTGTTGGGTTCCTGCAGAGCAGGTACAGAAAAAAAAACAAAAAAAAACAAAGTTTTTGAGAAACACAATGAGAAATAAAAATGACATCATCTGGTAAATTAAATGTAATTTATAAATATTCTAAAATTAGGAATTATGTTATGAGTATAATTATACCTTATGTTAAACATAATATAGAACATTTTATCCTGTGAAAAGGTACCGAATGACTTACAAGCAGTCTTACCTTTTAGCGCTTTTATGCTTTATGGGTTGTTTAGCAGCAACGTGGAGAACAGAAACTAGTGTGTTATTATCAGAATGGAAGAATGTATGGTTAAATTTTCAAATACGGTTGTAGAAGCAAGGACTCATTTTTTTGTCTTGTCTCTAAGGGTAGGGTGGATGTGTTAGAGGTATGTGTGGGCCTGTGTGGGTGGTGCTGGAAGTGGGTGGGTGTCTGGAGCTGAATGATTGTTTAATGAATGTGCTGGCTAAGGCAGGGTGCCAATATTTCTGATGACCGCAAGTTTAAAGTTCCATAAGTTTCCAAGTCTATTTATTGTACAATCCTTCACAGAAAAAGGGTACAATAATCATCCTTAACTGCAGTATAGTTACTTACAACGAGAATCACTTACAACGGTTATATTTCTATGTTCTCAGTTTAAAACATCCAGAAGTTTTCGTGCCATCATGAAACCACCAAAACATGTTAGATATAAAGAAGGTTGCTTTTACCAGCAATGTTTGGGGTTTTTGTTGCTCCATGCTGCAGCTGGCAGACTTTCCCTGGAGGCAAATAAAACAAACCGTGAGTTTTAGAAAAGAATAAAATAGAATATTAGATGAATTTTGTCATAATATTTAGTCTACAAAAATAAAATCCTAAACTTACAAGTTTAAAGTACTAATACTACTAGAGTAAAATCATGTCATTACGAGTTTAAAATAGTAACATGATGAGAATAATAATGCCATATTACAGGATTAAAGAAATAGCCCGCTTTAATGTAAACTTTAGAAATAGAGCTCCAGCTTCCCACTGAGTGCAGTTTGGGTGAACTTGGTTTGTAACCCTTTCAAAGTTTTCGTATTATTAAAACAACCTTCTTTGTCTCATAATACTATAACTTTATTCATCTAGTTAATAAAGTCTTATTATAGCCCTAAATAATGACTCTGAAAGAGTGAGTTCTTTTAACATTTAACAGGTGGAACTGTAAACAGTTCCTAATATTTTCACCAACACTCACTGTTGGAATGACTCAGACAGGGTTAATAGACTCTGACAATTCGACATTCTGAATGTTACTGTCTAGATCAATTTATATCACTTTACTGACGATGGCTGAAGCAGCTTGGCTTCAGATCAATTCAATTCAGTTTATTTCTATGGCACTAATTTACAACACGTCATCTCAAGGACTTTACAGTTCACCAAATCATCCAGTCAGATTGATTCAAAGTTTTCTATCTAAGGAAAACCAGTTGATTGCATCGACTCATTGACTCTTCAGCAATCCCTCCTATATACAGTCCTACACAGTCTAATTGAATGTTATTTATAAAATTATCTACATAAACTAGATTTGCGTCGACAGGCAACCAGATAATCATTATGAAGATGAATTTTTCTCTGAGAAGACATCATTCTCCTGCGTTTGGTCCTTGCTTGTTTTGATCAGAGTCCCCCACGGCAGGGGGACGAATCACTTGGACAACAGAAGGAAGATGAGACGGCGTTCCTGAGCTCATGCAGGAGCAGTGGGAAATAGGTGTGCGCTGCAAAAACGATCTAAAAATGAGCAAAAATGTCTTAAATCAAATTAATTTACCATTAATTTGAGGAGGTAAATAAGATAATTTGCCAATTGAAATTGTATTTTTAGTCTTAAAATGAGATATTTAGATAATATGCACTTCAAATAAGACAATGCAATTGTGTTTTCTTATTTAAATGTAAATTGTCTTGTTCCATTGGCGAGATGTCTCAATTACCTCCTAAATTCAAGAAAAAAAATGACTTATTTAGATTTCTATTTTTTGCAGTGTGAGCACAGTGGATGCGAGAGAATCAGAAATGGGACGAGGCGGCCAGCAGTGCCCCCCCTCTGGAGCTGAGGAACCAGAATCTCAGGAAGAGAGCTGAGGAACACAGCAGTAGATTGGAGAAGCCTGCTGGGCAAAAGAAGCACTGAAGGCCCAGACTGGAAAAAATCTAAATCTAGAAAATGTTTCTTAAAATAAGTGCATTTTTTCTTGAATTAGGGAGGAAAAAGAGAGACTTTGCCAATGGAACAAGACAATTTACATTTAGAATAAGAAAAAAACGATTGTCTTGTCTTATTTCAAGTGCATATTATCTAATTATCTTATTTTAAGGGTAAAAATACTCATTCCATTGGCAGATTGTCTTATTAACCTACTCAAATTAAAGGCAAATACACTTAATTTAAGTAATGCTGACTTATTTCTAGATCGTATTTGCAGTGCAGAGAGGCTATGGTTGGCAGGACGGAGTGGTCATCCTTCTACAGGTTCTTTGCGTCAAATTTGAAGTGTGTAAAAGAGTGTTTTTATCTCAAATAACCAATGGTAAATAATTAAGTTCACATCTCTGCAGTTTTAACAGAAAAACTGTTCTGATTTTTCATTTATCAAAACAAAGTTCACAAATTGAAACCCAGTCAAAATCAGTCCAGAACAGCACAATGAGGTGTTTTAATTTCTGAAATATCTTATTACCAGCATAACTCGTCCCTCTCATACTACAATGCAACAAACGTTGACCTCTTTTTAAATAGTTTTACACTTTAACCAAACTGCCAACATTATTTTAAAGCTACAGTGTGT
>NW_015150624.1:1069283-1075617 GCF_000732505.1 Cyprinodon variegatus
GAGGACAAAGAGAGCAAATCCAGCCAGTCACAGTCAGAGAAACAGGACTACACTGAAAAACAGGCCGATCTCCAACATCTAGAAACAAAGGTGTTGATGGCAGCAGCACAGCTGATATTTCTCTCCAGGATGGAGTCACAGCCAAACAGGAAGAGACCAGATGAAGCTACTATGAGAAAAATCAGAGAGAGCAGAACGTTAGAGATTGAACTAATAAATACTGCAGAGTGAGAGAATAGAAATAGAATCAAGCAGAATAATGAAATAGGGGTCCCTATGTCCTCCAGAAGTCGAAGCCTATAGCAGCAGATCAGACAGTCTGAGCAAACATTTTACAGCCTGATGGGGCGTTCTCTCATTACTATCTCATACGAGCAAGAACCAGTCAGAGACTCATTCATTACTTCAGCTTTATTGACATGAAGACACTTTCAGTTCTCTCAAACTGAAAACAAAAAATAGATTTCCGAGAGAGTGCAATTACATGAGCAGAATGTAAGTTATTAATAATCGAAGAGCCCAGATCTTTCCCAGAGTTTACAGGACAGATTTCTTCATGAATTGGCAAGGGGCGGAGCTGAGCTCACAGGGGAGGGGAAGGGGGGACACTTTAAAGGCAGTGAGTTGGAGAATCTGCAGAGAGACTCATACCTGCTCCAGACTGGGACCTAAGCATGGCACAGGAGGGGGGGACAGGCAACGGAGTGGCAGACAAGATCCCAGCTTCAGATCTACCTCAGCCTGTCAAAGTCCAGCAGGTCAGACACACCAAGGTAATGCTGCCCCACACACACTGACTGCACTGCAAAACTATCTAGAAATAAGTCAACATTTCTTCAATTAAGTATTTTACCCTTAATTTGAGTAGGTAAATAAGATGATTTGCTAATGGAACAAGTATTTTTACTCCTTAAAAAAAAGATAATAAGCACTTGAAATAAGACAATGCAATCATATTTTTTCTTATTTTAAATGTAAATGATCTTGTTCCATTGGCAAAGTGTCTCACTTACCTCCTCAATTCATGAACGTAACCACTTATTTTAAGAAAATAAGGCTTATTTAGCTTATTTAGACTTCGACTTTTTCAACTGTGGGATTCAGTGTCTTCAGGCCACTTTTTATAAAACTTAAGCTAAAAAGGAACATGTGGCTTCACTCTGCACAGATTTTCATCAACAACGAGTGGCACACGTCAATCAGTGGAAGGACGTTCCCCACTCTGAACCCAGCAACTGGGGACACCATCTGTCAGGTCCAAGAAGGAGACAAAGTAAGAACTCTGGAGATTCACCAAAATAGTAGATTTAATCAGCTTAATAATTGTTGCTCACAGGATAAATCAGATTAAAAGGAGCCTCAAACAAATCTGTCCAGTTTTCATTAAAGGATTTTTATGGAACCTCCTTCCATCAGCCTAATCTGCAGATCATATTCTCTATCAGTTTCAAATGGGGACCATGGGTGGTCTGTGTTAAATGGTGTCTTGGTTCAAACATGACCTAAAATCTCTAAGAATTTTCACGTTTTTTAATCCTTTGTCTTTGAATGCCGCTGTCATTCCCTCCAAACTGCACACCTGCGCAATCTCAGCAAACAAGAAAGTTTATGGAGCACTCAAAATAAAATCCAACATAAACTGTAAATCCATTAGACCAATTACATTTTTAAACTTAATATCAACAAGGAAAATACATTAAAAAAAGGCGTTTTTTTTTTTTCAAAATTTTGTTACATAAAATAGACCATGTATTTTCAGGAACCCCAAATTAAACATAGTTTTAAAAAATCAGTGGGAAATACATTTATCTTTTTTTTTTTTTTTTTTTTTTTTTTTTTTTTTTTTGGGGGTTTTTTTAAATTGGGTTTTTTTTTTTTCAAAATTTTGTTACATAAAATAGACCATGTATTTTCAGGAACCCCAAATTAAACATAGTTTTAAAAAATCAGTGGGAAATACATTTATCTTTTTTTTTTTTTTTTTTTTTTTTTCATGTGGGCTATTATAGCATTGCGTCTTTATGATCTCAAAGTACCAGAGGCTGCTGGACGCATCTAAGAAAGTTTTATTGTATCAATCAGCTGTTTACTACGGAATCCAAGAGCGGTCATACAAAAATGTTTTCCCCTTTGCCTTCTCAAGATAATGGCATAACTATCTTATTATCATGGTTAAACAATAAATTGATTTCTCGAGATAACGACATAATTAACCTGTATGAGAAATGAATGAGGCTGGCATTTTCAGTTTCCTTTTTCTTTTCACTTGTGAATTGGTGGTGGATGATTGGATTGCATGGAATACAGTAGAAACAGATCTTTCAATGAAAATCTGTAATCTGGCCTCATTTTGGGGGTTAATGCATCTTATACCTGTTACATGTGTAACACAGGGGCTGTTCAGAAAACACCCGATGCGAAGGCGTCAGGGGCATTGGTCTAATTGCTTATGAATCAGAAGTGGAAGCAAATCATCAAACCAACAACGTCTCGTTAACTAAAAGTTAAACACAGGATTATTTATAGAATTACACTTAGGCTGCCATGATTTATTATTCTAAATTCTCTCCCACTGTTGATGTGTTGAAGGATGTAATCAGTTTTATCACACATCAATCGTCTCATTATCGGGAGAAAACGGCTTTCGTTATCTTTGGATAATGAGAAAATTAACTCGTTTTCTCAAGAATACCATTGTGAAAAAGTCTGTACGACCGCTCTCAGCTTCCATAGTTTATTTTCAAAGCCCAGTTTAACCCTTTAAAGTCTGAACTATGAACTTGAATGTTCATTTTTTTCTTAATTGGAGTGGTCATTAAACTTTCTGCAAAATGAAAAAAAACAGGGTCTATTAGATCTTTTATCTGAATCATTTTGATACATTAGGTATTTCTGTATAATCTTTTCTGTTTAAATTTTTTTCTTTTAGCTACATGTGTCTTATTGTGTAAGTCCTGGTTTTCAAGAACAAAAATATCTCACTGAAGATGCAAAACTCTCAAAAACCAATGTATCAAATATGATACACAAGGATTTAAAGGGTTAAAATATCAAAATCAGTGTAATACTTGTATAAACTGAATCTATATATGGCTAATAAAACTTTGTTGTCCTTAAAATAAAGGCTAAGCAAATGTCCTTTTTCAGCGCATCAAAGAGCTGTCGGTGCAGAAATAGATAATCCAACAGGAAGCAGAATATAAAGCCCAAATTATTTATCAGTCTAGGTTTCTAAAACAACAGAAAACTCTCACCTGTTTGCAATAATCCTGCTGTCCAACATGCACAAAGTTGAACATGCACCTGTTCACAGCACCCTTGGATTTGGAAGCAAAAGCTGAATCACAGCTGGTGGACATATGTGCTTCATTTCAAGCATCCAACGCTGATTGTAAAAGATTTATTTAAAGTAATTATATCTAAATAGCATCCAGAAAGAACTTAAAATGGCATATTTGAAGAACTATTTGAGAATTGAGAAGGACAGATGTAAAAATAGATCAAATGTTAAGTCAGATTTGTTCATATTCTAATGACATATATTAATATTTCTTATTTATGGATATTCATCATGAAGTTCTACAACTATTGTATAATTTACGTTAGTTGGAAAAATAAATAACTGTAACTAAAACATTTACAGACAAATAGTTACAGGAATTTATTCTGCATCACATGCTTCAGTGCAAATTTCAATGTGCAAAATGTTAATGTTTTAATGTGAACAAAAAGTAATGTCTGAAAGGTGTAACGTCTCAATTCCTCAAGAGCAGGACCCTCACCCCAACGCAATCCTTCACATTGAACACATACACATCTCATTAACAAAGTTTTTTTTTTTTTAAGTGGGCTAAATCATTTATATTAAAAGTAAACTGATGGCAATTTCTTCTGCAATATCTTATTCTTTTAATAAACAACGTAACTTTATATGATCCTGGGTTTATAACAGATATAATATTGGTGTCCGGCCTCAGTGTGCACGTCTGATGTTGTTCACAGTGGGCATCACTGTTCTGAGCCGGCTTCTGTGTATGCTCACTATTACTGTACATTTTTAACTAAAATAAAATTTCCTGCATTTTAAGTTAAACAAAGTTTGCACATTGCAAAAACAATCTAGAAATTAGCAAAAATATCTTAAATTAAATGTGTCTACCATTAATTTTAGAAGGCAAATAAGATAATTAGCCAATTGAATGGGTATTTTTATTCCTAAAATAAGATAATTAGATAATATGCACTTGAAATAAGTCAATGCAATTGTGTTTTCCTCTTTCAAATGTAAATTGTCTTGTTCCATTGGCAAAGTGTCTCACTTGCCTCCTAAAAAAAAAAAAATGTACTTATTGCAAGAAAAAATTTACGTATTTATATTAACAAGTTTTTGCAGTGCATTGTTCACAGATCTAAACTGTCTTAAATTATTGAGTTTAAACAATATTCCTAGTGAGAGGTTGTGAGGATTCAGGTTTTCGGGAACAATCATAGACGAGAAACTGAAATGGAATCTAACATATCATGTAAAAAGAAGATTTGTAAAAAATATTGATGTTTTTCTTTAGCAAAGCCAAATATATTTCAAATAGATAAAGCAACGTGAAAAAAAAAACTTTTTTCTTTGTTTTTACCATATTTAATGTTCTGTTTGGAGCTGTGGGGTAACGTGCTGCTAATTTAATGCCTTTATTTAGCAACTTTTAACTTGATCATTTTTCCCCCTTGGAATATAAATGTAAATACAGATTGTTTTTTTTTTTCAGTTTTGAAACAAACAAAAAAAACAAGAAAAATGTGAACAAAAAAGGCTATAAGAATAATTCACAGTGCTGGTTCCAACAGAGCATTACTGCTTTGGATGTCAGGACAACTAAAACTAAAGCATGGATTGTTTTACAACATTAGTTCTGCACAGAGATTAACATGGCCTGTTACCGCCGGAGGGAAGTTTCATTAAACTTGCTTTGAAGAGTCAGATTTTGATGCCAAGTTCTGTCACGTCAAGTCACAATATCTGGGTTTCACCACAAGGACGCTTTGTTAACTAATGTGTTGTCGCACACATCATCAGACCATGCGGTCGATCACAGAGATCACTGAGAGATCAGGGCAAAACATGACTTAGCACCATATTTCATTAATAAATAAAGGAAATACTACAACCGTTAAAAAAAAACTGGGAAATTACTATTTCATCACTGATTATTTCCAGAAATATATTTCCGAATTAAATATGATATTTAAATAGTGTTGATTATAAGAAATAAGTGTTAGTGTTAGTTTTTGGTAATGCTTTCTTTTACAGTAGATCACTAATCATGCAATAACAGGGTAATAACATATCAAGTTACACTATATTACTAGGTAACAAGATAAAAAAAACTTTATGGAGAATTGGTAAGTGCTGTGCTTCAAATTTTAGGCAGACAAGGAAAAGTCGGACTTCTTAGATTTCAAACCCTTATAACCGATTAACTCAGTCATTTCACAGACATCTATAAATTAATGTTATTATCTAGTAAAATGCAGTTTATTAGTTGGCATATAACAGAACATCAAACCTAGAAGACAGCAAGACAATCTCAATTCTCAACTAAACTCTTATTTATATGTAACTTGACTTCAGTTTATAGTGTTTTTGTTACTTGATCATTAGTTACAATTTACTTTGTAAACCGTTAGTTTAGGTAGGTGGTGGACAATAATAGAAACTGTTATGTGGTAACCCGATGTTAATTACCCACCAAAAGTCTCCATCGTTACATAGTAACATACAATTGTAATAATTACATGCAGGTAATTGCTAAATAAAGTTTCTCTTGTTACCAAGTAATATAGTATAACTTGCTATGTTATTACCCTGTTATTACATGGTTATTGATGCAATGTAAAAGAAAGCCTTACCTAGTTGTTTTTTTTTATGAAAATGTAAATTACTTTAGTACAAATTTAAAGAAATACTTCTGTCCAAGTTTACTTCTACTTCAGTCTGGAGATCTAAGTTTTAATCTCGGGTGACCAGATAAGGGTTTCTGAAAAGGAGGACACTTTTTTTTTTTTTTGTGTGGTGGGGTGGATGGGGGTCCGGGCTCCAGGCACTCAAACCGAGCCGTCATCTATTGGGCTGGTCCAGTAACCCTGGCGGACGGGGGCAGGGAGCCAGCCGGGGACAGAGCGAATGAACCAGACCCAGTGACCATATGCTTCCCCCCGCCTGCCTTTCTGGGCTCGCGGCCACCGGTGTCCAGGCTACCATCACCACAGGGGTGTTACTTTGTGATGAAAATTTGTGGGGACACTTGGGTGGTGGCTCAAACATATATTTAGTGAATGC
>NW_015150624.1:1076245-1081158 GCF_000732505.1 Cyprinodon variegatus
CTAGTAAAGAAGAACAAACTCTTTTCTCAAGCTTCTTGTGTAATAATACTAACTTGTTTAAACTTACAATCTGTTGCCATTTTTAGCTGAAAAAGCTCTGTATGTCTAACGAACTGATTTTTCTGTGGCATGACCTCTAATTATTTTAACCAAGCCGTCTCCTAACTTTTACTTAAACATCGAAGTAGCTGCTAGTTAATATTCACTGAGTGCTGCTGTGTGTCTCTCCTCCAACCACCTAGCTACTCTCTAAGAAGTCTAATGCGATCGCAAATCAGATGTCTCAAAGCGACAGATCCGATGATGTAAGACCAAGAGGTGGGACACGGGAGCAGACGGAGAGAGGAAAAAAAACACTGACTCAAAACTCTCTGAACACAGAAAGCTGAACCCAACCTCTGTCACCCCCGTCCGCCTGGGTTCTCGGCCCCAGAGCTGACAGCTCGGTTCTGCTGCACTGTAGTCGACCAAAATCACAGATTATTTTGAAATTCCCATCCGGACATTTTTAGGTATGAAAAGTAGGATCTGTCCGGGAAAAAAGAGACGTCTGGTCACCCTATTTAATCCCAAACATCTTTTAATTAAGAGTTAGTTGGATTTTAATCAGCGAGAATCCTGGACAAAAGCATAATTTAACTCTTCAGTAACACTAGCAGTGAGATACTCACTTTGTAAGAGCCGAAAACGAAGAACAAGAAGATCATCCAAAATGGCAGCTCATATTGGTCCTTATTTCAACCAGGCAACAAACAGATTGGTAAACCTGAAATCTGGGATTTCACCTTCAAATAACAAAATTCATAATAATTATTGAATATCAGCCGCAAGAACAAAAAAGAAAAAAATTTTTTTAAAGACGTTATTACATTGTAGACATGGACATGAATGATGCTGGTCCAATTGGGACCACAGCCCCCTGGGAAAAATAAATAAACAAAAGTTGCTCAAAATTAGGCAACAGCTAAAACTCAAAACATGAAGTTGTGAACATTGGTATGTGTAACACCGAGTACATTTAAATTATGCATGTGGTTTAGCTCTCAGCTGCTTGTCCACAAGTAAAATTAAGGAATACCAATTTTAAATCACCCATAGGCTCCAGATTACAGAAGTATTAAGGAACAAATTTAACCCCACACTTCCCACATATTGTGATAAATCTACGATTGCATCTTTGACTGCTCCCTCATTAAACATCTATGGAGAAGGTCTGTAAAGAAATTTCTGAGATATTTGGTAAGGATCTGGACCTAATCCCACTCTCTTGTATCCTTGGTTTACATCCTGCACTGAACTGAAATTCTTATATGTGGAGACTGCTAGATGTTCTTCTGTTTGGTGCCAGGTGTTGTGTTCTATTTCAGTGGATCTCTGACAAACAATGGCGTAACAACACAACAAAAGGCCCGTAAGCAACATTATGTGGGTGTTCTCTTGGTCGCAATCTTTACCCGCTGGACTGGTAGGAGCAGCAATGTCCACCTCTCACTCTTTGCTCCCTCCCTCTTTTTTCTGTTCTTCCAGCAGCTCTTCTTTCCTTTTTCTTTTCTGGAATCTGCTTAAGTATCTCTTTTTGTTATCCATCGTCGCTAACACATTGTACGTAATGGTTATGGTTTAATCTACGCTCTGGTTTTAGTTTAACGTGATGTGACGTCTTGCACGCTGCATGCACCTTAAATACGTAATATGTTCAGTCAGTTCATCATAACCCAGTACCCATAATTCCAAGTCGTAGTGTTAAAAAATAAAACACTCAATACATTGTTCTTTAAAGATCTTTATTGCGGTTTGAAACATATTATATGAGTGTATTTTTTACCAACCGTCTAATGAACTATACACAGTTATTAAAATAGTAATTAAAAGTACAACTGTCTGCTTTGCTATTGGTGTCGTGTTTAAACGGCTCACCATCATGTTGAAATCTGACATATGTTGCGGTATAAATACGTTCCAGTGCGGTCAGTCATTCCAGGATCAGGTGGGTTTAAGAGGAATTTTTTCCACCATTACATCTGCGAAGAGACGTCCTAGTCTATAATTACGTAGGGGGCCCACTAGGTGTCAATGATGGGGCCCCTAAGAGGTCGTGGGCCCTTAAGCAACTGTTGTCTCTGCTTACCGATAGTTATGCCATTGCTGACAAACCTCCTACACTTTCTGCACGGCTGCAGAGTGTGAGGGAACTAATTCCCTTGGAAGCAATGACCTACTGGCTTAAGGACAAACCTCTGTTATTTTAGAGAACGTGAGATCCATTCTTAGATTACATCAGTCTGTACCGAAGGGTCTCTATGGACTTATCTGGTCTGACATTCCTGGAGGGAACCAAACTTGAGTTGTGAATTCAACCAATTATTATAGTGACTATTAACTGATTAATTTGAGCTTTAATGTTATGTTTTTCTGTTTTTTATTTATTTTATGTTTTTCGTGTCCGTACTCTATATTCATCTTTTTTTGAGGATGTGGATGAAGCTGTTGGGACAATATCATCTGATAAAAAGCGCATTTATATACATGTTTAGGCCAGAATGATTTGACATTTGAACAGACTTCCCTACGAAAATATAGCTGCCATTGTTGCAGGCAAAGAAATGATAAAGTAACTTCGCCGAACGTGCATCAGACCCACTTTTTCCACCACGCAGCCAGAGCAGCAAAGACGTGTCTGAACTAAACTTGTACAAGCATAAAAAATGAAGCAGCACGTGCGTTTTTGTTGCTTCTGCTGCGTGCAGTCTGAATGTAGCATTAGGGTCTCTTGGGTTTTGCTGTTTTTCTGGATAGGCTGGGAGAAATCTCACTATGTTGAAATTGCTCCGTGGTACAGGACTCTGCTTTTTACCTACAAACACCTTAGCATCTGGTTAAGAAACACAAACCTTCTGAAGATCAGGTCCTATAGAGTATTTGAGATTAATGGACTGACAAAAAGATAATCGGTAGAAAGATGAATTACTAGAATTATTGATAGGTACAGCCCTTATTTATTTATATTTATTTATTTTATTTTATTAAAAGCATACAGCAAATATGCTCCTACAGCTCTACAATAATCAATGATCCTAAAGACAGGCCGTAAATATTTCAGTCGAGTAAAACCTTTGGCTAAAGTTTTACTGACCATCCCTGAACTCTATCTTGAAATATTGTTAAACTTGAACTATTTCAAAATCAAAGTCTGACCTATTTTTTATAGTTTGACCTTTTTTGATAATCTGGGTTTAGATACACGATTCTTCCTGGACTTAACCTCTCAAAACCCGCCGTTTTAAAGCGTTTACAAATAATAGCTCAAAATGCATGAAAGTTACACCGGCAAGATGTTTACCAATATAGATGCTAGACATCGTTGGAAAGCTTAGATTCTCCACAATTCAACCACCTAGTTTATTTTATGGACACAGTGAGCATCAAAGCACAATTAACACAGATATAGCAGCATGTCAAAATGTAAACACGACAAAGCAGAAAGCAAGCATGTCTTTATAAATGCTATTCTAAAAGTACGTATGATTTTTGAGAATAAAAGAAAACAACTTTGACTCTTGTTTGAACTGATGCAGCTTGTTTGCAATTTTCAATTGCAATTATATTCAGAAACTAGAAGGTGTTAGCTTTCGAATGATGTATCACACATGAAATTTGGGCTTATAGTTCCTATGTTATTTGCTTTTCCATTTGGGTTTGCAAAATAGGTGAGGATTTTCCAAAATGAGGTTAATGTTAGGAGGTTGAACCTTCTGATAGTATGAGTGTGTAGTTTCAGGTGGGCAGCTTGACTAATTGGCTTTTCTTCATGGCCTCCGTCTGAACAGGAGGATGTGGATGAAGCGGTCGCAGCAGCCAGAGCGGCCATGCAGCACGGCTCTGCTTGGCGGAGGATGGGGCCGTCACGCCGAGGGAGGTTACTGCACAGACTGGCAGACCTGGTGGAGAGAGACCGGCTGCTGCTCGCGGTAAAATCCCAAAATGTCTGAGGCATACATAGAATAGAATAGAATAGAATAGAATAGAATAGAATAGAATAGAATAGAATAGAATAGGAAATCCCTTTATTGTCCCACAATGGGGATATTGTGGTGTTACAGCAGAAAAGGTTATAGTAGAATTGGTCAGACAATGTGTACCTTAGAAAAGTGTATAAAAATAACAGATAGGAAAATAAAAGAAACTGAGTATTTTGATGTAAAGTGTTTGTACAATATAATATTCTATATCTGGAGAATAAAAAAATCAATAACAGCCGTGGACATTTTTACAATCGTGGGTATTTGAAAAATAGCAGCAACACCAGAGATCTGAAAAAAAAATTACATAAGAGAAGTATGTTATTAACTGACTGACTAACTTGATTTTATCTCATCTTAATCCAAAGTATACTTTAACAACCAACCACTACAGTCCATTTTGACCATTATTTTATAAATCAACCTTGTACTGGGGGCAGGGGCACCTTTATTTTATAGGAAGTGCAGGCATAGCATAGGTAGAGTAGAAGCATCTGTGAATAATCAATGCTTTATGCTAAACATGTTTATTTTTCAATTAACGATTTATTCCTCTTTATTAACTAAACCAAGATGTGTGGAGATCGATATATGACAAAATGTAAAAAAACATGGATATGTTATGAAATAAATGTTTTTACATGTTCAAGAAAAAAAAAATCTTGAATATGATTTTCTCAAAAGTGAAGGAAATCTTTCTAATTGCAGTTAGCAGATTTCCTGCATGTGTAGAGTTAAATAAATCCTTAAAACAATTAGTTACATGACCGTATGAAGGGAATTTTGTATCTTTATTGTCGAAAGCAAAAATCAGTTTGTAAACTGAAATGTTTCAACAACAAAAATTCAATCCAGAAATGAAACTGAAAATTCGTTCCAAACAAGGTTTGAGAA
>NW_015150624.1:1082232-1104461 GCF_000732505.1 Cyprinodon variegatus
AATTATAAATATGAATATCGCATTAAAAACTAACTTGACAAAATAGAGGTAACATTTATATCCATTTATCAATTACATTATTCAAATATTAAATATACCAATAAAATGAATGGAATCATATTAAAATTTTGAAATAAATTAGTGTCATTTAAATTTGTTTTATTGTATTTTAAAGATAAGGTATATTGGAGGATGTTCCTTTTCCGGTTGGATCATCAAAATAAGTGGTCCACCTAATTGGCAATCATTCTGGTGATGAAAATCCTCCATTATACCTTTAATTTATAAATGAATGTAACTACATGTATTTTTAGGGGTCATTATTTTTGGGATCAGTTGGAAAGTTTGTAAAATCTACAGAAAAAGTAAAAGGACTGATTGCAGCCTCCTGTTGATTCTTTAGACCTTGGAGAGCCTGGACACGGGGAAACCGTTCCTCCAGGCTTTCTTCATTGACCTGGAAGGCAGCATTGAAACTCTGCGTTACTACGCAGGCTGGGCCGACAAGATTCATGGCAGGACGGTTCCTGTGGGTGAGTGTGTGTGGAATCAAACCATCAGTTATGCAACATTTCCCTTTTTCGTTTCCTGAGGACATGGTCATCTCCTTGTGAACTAAATCACCCATAATGGGATGATTTAGAATCATTATTTTTATTAAATTTACTAAACTTAAATAACGATGACAAGAATCTGAATGTGTCCAAGATGCACACACAAAAAAAATCCCCATCAAAGGGCGGCAGCGAAAAGAGTGGCTTTACTCTTATTGTAAGGTTGTGGGTTTAATTCCGCTTTCCATATTTTCAAACTGTAACTACCTCAGAAACTTGGACCCAATATTCAGACAGACAGTTTAGGATGGTTTTCAACAAGGTTAGCACACATAACCCATGTATGGAGGCCCTAATCCTCGACACGGGCGACCCAGGCTTGAATCCCACCTGTGGTACTTTGCTGCATGCATCTCCCCATCTCATACCCCCTTTCCTGGCAGCCTACTGTCCATAAAACGAGCCACTAGTGTCGTAAAAGCTCACAAAATAAATAAATATATGAGTTACAGAACACATGCTCGTTAAAGTCTAGGGAAGTCATATTTAAATGTCAAATCATTCTGTCGTGTATATAACACATGTATAAATTTCTTTGTCAGACTTATTGTTACAAAATTTTGAACATTTCTATTTAAAAAAAATAAAATATTCCAGTTAGTTATACTTCAGCCTGAACATCTAAATTCGGCCAATCATATATCAACGGTCATCTGTCAATCAAATTTTTTGGTTGTTGCATCTTGATTCATATGTTGCAGCTAATATACGCAACGGTTGAAATAAGAATAATTTCTTCTCTCGTTGAGTTCCGTCCCAGTGTTCACGGGGATAGACATTTGTGTCTTCGGCAGGCGTAGAGCTAACAGAACTGGCAGCGCTGTGAGGCAAGGGCTCAAACATGTACGGCTGTAAGCCTTCTACACCAAACCAAGCTTCTGCCGCCCTGGCGTCCTCTTCCACATCTTCACCCCCCCTTTCCTCCTCTAAATAAACAATGTGTGACAGAGGAGACTCATCCACGTCCTCCGACACAAAACTCTCCTCCTCTTGCATGTTTCCTCTGTCCATAGCGTTCCTTGACAGTGTCATTTCTAAGTCACCAATGTAGTGCTACTTGGTCCCAATGGAATTTCCCATTGGGAACCTACTAGCACTAAGTTGCTAACTGGTTAGCAAGATGCTTCAGAGAAACCGACCACAACCAAATAGTGAACCCTCTGCCACAACAACCCCGCCCCTTTGATAAACGACCAATCACATTCACTTTATTCACTCGTGTAAAGTCGGGCACCACTTGGGAGAATTTGGAAATGCAACGGTTGGAACAGTCGCTTACCTACGACTTTAAAAACTGTTATGTGGATAATAGGCAATGGTGGAAAGTAACAAGTACATTTACTTGGTCACGGTACTTTTTTTGAGTATGTTTACTTGATTTTTTTTGCAGGGGTACTTATAACTTTCACTTCACTCAATTTCTTGGGAGCTCCTAATTACTTGTTCCTTTTGTCTCAGTTTCTTTCTTGAAATGCAATTATAAAATGTAAGATAGCGGCCTTTAGGACTGAATTAGGAACCACCGTTTTAGAGATTTAATAAAATTCCACAAATGTAGGAAACGTTTGAAGAGAATCAAGACACTCCTGTTTTCTTTTTGAATAAGAAATAATAATCATAGTAGCTGTCTTAGTTTTTGTAGCCTTTTCATGCTGAAGTTCTGTACAGGTGATGTAGAATTTGTAGCAGACAGATCTACGCATCAATATATCAGGTGGTTTCTGAAAATTACAAGGTTCTTAAAAATTGCTCTGAAAGTTACACAGAAATTTACTGATATTAGAAAATGTAATTTGGATTTTTTTTAATACTCAAGTACTTTTAAATATTTCAGTATTTTCAAAAGTAAGTAGTTCCGTACTTTAGCTTGAGTGGATGTTTAAAAGAGCAACTTTTACTTGTAGTTGAGTAAGATTTGACCACAAGTATCAATACTTATACTCAAACAATACTGTTAAGGACTTTGTCTACCACTGATTATAGCTAAATTTCATCAGCAGATCAAAGGAAACTGTTCTCAAAGCAAATCTGTCCAGAAAGCCAAGCATGAAGTCAAGGTCTGCTGGTTTAAAATCTATAGATCACAACTTACTGATTTAAGAGGCACCGACTTGAGCTGTGTCACGGTGGGGGAGGTTTGACAGGACCCAAATGCAGACACTGAAGCTGAGAGCTGAGGTGGTTTCTTGCTAGATTTAATTAACTAAAAGGGAAACAGAATCCCAAAAATCTCAAAAAAATAAATCCACAAAATAAAAAAAAAATACTGGAAGCCAAGAATACTCACAACAAGGGGGCAAAGAAATTACAAAAAACCCAGCAAAGAGTGACTGAACAGGAGGAGAATATATGGGAGAGAGAAATAAAGACCAGGCTAATCAGCAGATTGGGAGCAGGTGTAAACAGAGGAGACTAGAAGGGGGGTAGGGGAAAAGGAGACTGACACAAGGGGGCAGCAGAGGGCAAACAAGAAATACCTAAGACTACCTCAAACACAACCAAAAATAACTAGAATAAAGCAAAATGGAAATAAGACCAATGAAAACTCAGATAAAACTTGAATAGAACCAGAACCATGACACAGTGTGACGTTCTGTATGATTTAGTATAAACTCTAAAAAGGATAATAAAGGATAAGAAATAACATTAATAAACAGACAAATGTAGAGCTTTTCCAGAAGGCTTAGATAACTTTTTCTTTTCTCAACAGATAAAACCTTCATGTCCATAACCAAACATGAACCTGTTGGCGTCTGTGGAGCCATAATTCCAGTAAGTCCTATTTATTTTTTAGGTAGAGGACAGTGGAAACATGTAGGTGCATTCACAGAGAGCTCCATGTCAGCAAGCGTTGGGTACAACAGATCAGTTTTTTATTTCCAAATGAATCCTGTTTGTGATGCTGATGTTACAGTCTAAAAGATGCAGGGTTTTATTTGTTTACCCAAACGCTGGGTTTGAAAATTCTTTACATTTGGGTTATGCTTTTCTGCATTTTTTTGCCCTGGGTAAATGTATGTATTTTGTCAAATTGTAGCCAAGCATGCCCCACCTCATCCAATTTAACAATAACACATTATTTCCTCTTTATGTAGTCTGTGTGAAACATGCTAATACCTTCTTAAGTTTTGGGTTTCAGAGCACAGAGCTTAAGCTGTTCTCTACATTTCTGGTTCTGCTGTTGTTTTTCTAAAGGCTGTAGTTCCAATTCATCGAGCATCATTTGTTGCATAATGACTTCTAGAAGGCTGGAGATTTTCTGGATTCTCCTCAGCAGTCCAGAACTCCTTTCCTACCCTGGATAGAGTTTTACTTTGACCCCATGAAAGGTGAAGGAAAGGAGCTAGCAAAATACAGTAGTAGCCATTCAAACGCTCCCCACTTTCCTTGATGTGGAAAGCTGTGCTGCTGCAACCAACACCTTTGTTTAAAAATGTTGGAGATCAGCCTGTTTTTCAGTGTAGTCCTGTTTCTCTGACTGTGACTGGCTGGATGTGCTCTCTTCATGCTCTGACATGGGAGCTGGCTCGGAGCTCGTCTGCCTAGCTGTGTTGCCTTTTGTATCTTTGCTTCTGTCTCCTTGAACCCCAGTCGACCTCGGCAGATGGCCGCTCACACTGAGCCTGGTTCTGCTGGAGGTTTCTTCCTGTTAAAGGGGGGTTTTTCCTCTCCACTGTCACTACTAGCATGCTTAGTGTGAGGGATTGCCTTCAAGTCAATGAGTCGATGCAATCATCTAGTTTTCCTTAGATAGAAAACTTTGAATCAATTTGACTGTATGATCTGGTGAACTGTAAAGTGCCTTGATATGGCATGTGTTGGGAATTGGAGCTATAGAAATAAACTGAAACGACTAAAGGCTGTATCTCATCAGAAGAAATGCAGCAGGTGTCATAAAGTCTTTGAAAATTTGCCGTTTGCCATTGCAACTGAAGAAAACGTTTAGTTAATGAAGGTTTTAAAAGAATTTAATGAAGAAATAACACTTTGACAGTTGATTAAAAAATAGATATTGAGAGTAACTCAGCTCTTTTAGCAGATTTGAATTGTTGATATAGAAATAAACTGAATTGAATTGATGAGTCCTTGGCTGGTCCCCTACAATTCCTTTTTAAACATCAATCTTTGTACTAAAATATTATTTCTGCCACAATATGTGGAGATTAAGACCTAAAGAGATCTTAATGTCCCGGTCAGACCTTGTAATTCAGTGAAAGGGTGCAGTCAGAGTAAATAAAATGCATGCCCAGGAGAAGGAGGGGGCCATTCCAGTGGCTGGAAGTTGCTGAGAGTTGCAGGGAAGTTGGCTGCTATTCGGCTGGCGTTTGACTGGGAAGGCCCTTTGAATGGCTGCTACTGTAAGCTAGCAAAAGAAGCTATGAACATTGCTACAGTTTTGCAGTTCAGTATCAGCCTCAGATCCTGACACCTTGTTCCTTATACTGTTCCACCTTCTTACATATGACTGAATGTATGGACTAATTAGTGTTGATCATATGTACCTGAATAAATCTGGTTGTGAAAGTAACTTAAAAAATGTCATCGTTAAACAGAAAGGCGCTGCTGATTCAGGAGGTAGGGGGCGCCAATACCAAACTAGCCCCTAAACACTTCCCCTAAGTACTAATCCTCCGTTTGTGCAAAGGCCCCGCCCTATTAAGGTGACGTCTCAAACCACGTAGTGGGTAGGGTGAGTGGACCGTTCAGCCCTTAAATAGAAAGCCTACATGAGTGAAGGCTCACAGGAATTTGGGCAGCAGGTGTAACGGCGAACTAATGGCGGAGGAAATAAATTCTTCCAAATGTTCCACAGTTTGGTGCATCTTCATCACACTGATGGAAAACCACAAGTTAAGAAAAAGAAAAAAAATACATCTTTAATCCCTAAAGGGAAGGTCCTCTTTGTAAAAACCTGCGACACAGAGCTACAGCCACATGCGGCATTACTGTGTTGTCTTAGCAACAACTGCGTTCTTTTTCCGTCGGAGGGAAGAGGCCGTCCCATTCTTGCTTATACTCCCCCACCTTATATAAAGGCACCCTCTACAGCAGGGGTGGGCAATTAATTTTTAAAAGGGGCCACACAAGAAAACTGACTTGTGTTGGAGGGCCGAACCAACAATAACATGAGCTTAATTCTGCTCAGTATTAATTTTTCCTATTGTAAAAAACATAGAATTTAATAGAATTTAATGGAAGAAACAATAATTGTATCAGTGTTTCATTTTATTTTTAACACGTTAATTTTCCCAAATACAGTATATTAAAGATAAGCAACTGTCAACTTCATGCAAAAAGCAATAAATGCTTTTGATGTTTTACAGTTCATTTTACATGCTCAGTGGGAAAAATCCAGCCTGCTCTGGGCTTGAACAAGTGCATTGAAATCTGGCTGAATGTCTGAGGTGGATAAGCGCAGGACAGCTGAGAGGTGGTCATCAGTGATAGAGGATCTGTATCTGGACTTGTTGAACTTCATCACTGAGAATGTCTGTTCACAGTAGATCCAAAGTGGACGAGGATCTTCTGAGCATGCCTCCTCATGTGTGGAAAGTTCTCCTCTTTGAGGGAAGAGTAGAAGTCAAGCAGTGAGACTGACTTAAAGTGCTCTGCCAGAAGTGTGTCAGACTGCAGGTCAATCAGTTCCATCTGAACATGGGTGCATTCTCCACACTGCAGGTGAATGGAGAAGTAACCATGTGCATTTCATTCTCAACTGTTTTAAAGTCCTGAAATCGCCTTGAAAACTCACCATGCAATGCTTCTAACATGGATGAGTACTTTTCGAAGTGATCAGCTGATTTTGTGACGTCCTTCAGTGTTGGCAAGTGGGTGAGAATGTTGTCCTTAACTTGGCTTGAGAGAAGCTGCAATTTCCTCATGAAAGCCTTTACTGAACTGTACATTTCATGTACAAAAAGGCCTCTGCACTGCAGTTTGACATTTAGTTCATTCATTAGTGCTGTCACATCCACAGCAAAACCAAGGTCTGCAAACCAGTCTGGATCTGAAAGCTTTGGAATGTATTTTCCTTTCTTCACACAGAACTCGTGTATCTCTTTTCTCAGGTCCCAGAAACCTTTCAGTACTTTGCCCAGGCTGAGCCACCTGACAGCTGTGTGGTAGCCTATGTCACAATGTTCAATCTCTCTTTCCTCCAAGAGTGAAACAAACTGTCTGTGATTCAATGCTCTTGCCCTGCTGAAGTTAACCGTTTTATTTACAACATCAACAACATGGTTCATTTTTAACACTGACTTACACAACACTTTTTGATGTATTATACAATGCAAAAATGTCAATTTCTGCTCAAGGTTAATTTCTGTCACTTTATTCTGCATTCTCTTCAAAAGTCCAACATTTTTCCGAGTCAGATTTGCAGAACCATCTGTTGTCACACATGCCAGCTTGTCCCATTTTAGTTCCAACTTGTCCAAACACGCTCCGTGAATAAATCACTCCCGGTTGTTGTCCCTTTCATTGACTGCATGGCTGCCTGCTCCTCCGTGATTTTAAAGTCCGCAGATATCCCACGTATGAAAATAAGTAGCTGGGCATTGTCACTTACATCGCAGCTTTCATCCAAAGCAAGGGAAAATTTGTCGAAGCTGACCGCTCTGTTCTTAAGCTGAAGTTCCAGATTCCCCGCAATGTCCTCCACCCTCCTCGTTACAGTCCGTCGTGAGAGAGGCACGTTCTCCGGGGATATTAAGGCAGCAGAGTCCAACAAACATTCCTTAATAAACTCCCCGTCAGAAAACGGCTTACTTTTTCTAGCGATTTTGTGGGATATGACATAACTTGTCTTGACAGCTGCATCTCTGGATGTGCAAAGTTTTGTAAAAAGTCCTTGTTGGTTTTGCAGCTTAGCTAGCAAGGCATCCGACTCCTTTGCACGCTCTTGGTCAGACAAGTTCTTGTATTTCTCCTCATGTTTGGTCACGTAGTGGCGGTTCAAATTGTAATCCTTAAGCGCGGCGACCTGTACACCACAAACTAAGCAGACGGCTTTACCTTTGACTTCTGTAAATAAATATTTAGCAATCCATGTCTTGTTGAAAACGTGGCATTCTGTGTCGATTTTCCTCTTTTTGCCGTGGGCTGACATGTTGAGGGCGAGCTTACCAGCATCACTTTTTTTTCTTATGAGCATCACCTGTCGCTGTTCGCTTACGCATGTGCGTCACTATGTAAACATAAACAAAAAAAAAGCAATGGCAGTCTTTTCAAAATAAAAGTAATACTGCCGTATCTCATGCTCAGATTAAATAGGCCTATTTTTTGATTTATGTTTTAATTTACTTGACTTCATGTGGGCCAGACAGGGACAGCCAACGGGCCGGATGTGGCCCGCGGGCCGTAAAATGCCCAGGTCTGCTCTACAGCTATGGGTGTGACCTTATTGTGTGTGTCACTCAGTAGTTAGCGGATAGTGCTTAGTGGGCGGTCTTTAACTCAGGCTTTCCCAAACTCGGTCCTCGAGGGCCGCTGTCCTGCAGGTTTTAGAGGTTTCCCTCCTTTAGCAAAGCTGATTATAATGATTGCAGTTGAGCAAAAGCCTGTTAATCAGCTTTCAATTAAAATCAGCTGTGCTGGAGCAAGGAAACCTCTAAAACCTGCAAGACAGCGGCCCTCGAGGACCGAGTTTGGGGATGCCTGCTTTAACTGGTGGGTTGCTGGTTTGAGCACATAAGCAGCCTTGCTTCATTCAACCAGGGCAGCTGTGGCAATAATGCTCTCACCACCATCAGTGTGAGTAAATTAGTGAATGTAGTGTGAAGTGCTTTTGGATCTGATAAAGATTAGAGAACATTTACCTTTTTTATACCAGTAGGGTTTTAAACACATATTTACTGAGAGGAACTTTGTCTTGACCACATATTTTTCTTCATGTCTCCTCCAGTGGAACTTCCCCCTGTTGATGCTCATGTGGAAGATTGCTCCAGCGTTGAGTTGTGGAAACACCGTGGTCGTTAAACCTGCAGAGCAGACCCCCCTTACAGCTCTACACATCGGGTCACTGATCAAAGAGGTCTGAAACGTCTTCAACCCAAACAGCTACGGTTTAACAGACAATTTAACTTCATATTTAGTATTCAGAGAGTTTAAGAAAAAGGAGAAAGATTATGGAGCCAAATTGGTGCCATAAAGTTTGCATATGAAATTGAAACTTTAAACAGAAAAAAACATCTTTTCAAATGAAGAGATTATTTGGAAACAGAAAAAAATGTGAAAACTTCTCAGATTTAACAGAAGATGTTTATTTAAAACAAAATAACAAAAATATTTAATATAGATGATGCTTTGAAGACATTTGTAGTTCCTACTGTTCCTGAATGCAACAGCTGGAAATATGTTCATCCAGGCACCTAAGCTATAAGTCATCTACCTGCCGCCGTCACGCTAGAAAGCCAGCAGTTTCAAACTGAAAAAAAGCTGATCTGACGCTGAAAGAAATACTTAAGACTGAAAAGAAGCTTCAAGTCTGAAAACTTTTGGCAAGTGAAAAATATGAAAAATATATTTCAGTTTCCAGTAACTTTATTTCGATTTTACTGTTTTATTTTCTCTTTCTCAGGTTCCAAAATACTTTTTAGTTCTAAATCCTTTGTTGACAAGTTTTAAATTATTTCCTATTACTTTCTTTTTTTTTTTATTAAATATTTTTTCAAAAAACTTTATGGCCTCATTTTACCTCCATGGACTTCGTCTCAAAACAGAGAAGCTCAGTAAGTGAAATATTACCATTAAGAGCTTTAGAAATGTAACAATAAGAATTGAAAATATTTTATAATAATTTTAACTAAAAAAAGAACATTTTCTAAACTAAACTCAAAGATGTTTTCTGGTTGAAAAAAACCCCCAAAAAATTGAAACTGAAAAAAAAAATGTTTGAAACTTATTTTCAGATAATTTTTTTTTACCGACGATTGACATCTTAGCTGCCTGGACATTGTATTTTCAGCTGGTTTATGCAGAACCATGAGAGGAAGATGTATCATCATTAATATTCTATATTTATGGGATTTTTATGTAGTTTCTTAATCAAAATTCTTCTATATAATCTGAGAAGTTTTAAACAATTCTTGATTTCAAGTCTTATTTTTTTCAGTTTCAGAAATACTTTTCAATTTTAGATATTTTTTCCTCAGCATCCAAATAATCTTTCAATTTCAAATTATTTGTTTTATGTTTACATAAAACAAATAATCGTTTAATGTTTACATTTTTTTCAGTGGCTTTTTTTTTTCTGGATCGTCCTTCAAAAAAAAAAAGAAATCCTTTAAAATTCTATTAATCCAACATGCTGTTTAAAATGAGGCAGATCTGCTGTAAAGTGTCAAAAGTCGGAACGTCAGCCATAAGTAGAAAGGTTTTCTTCATGTTGTGTTTTCCCCCCTGACTTAATGTTTCGGGTCTGATCAGCATAAATAGCTCCTGGTGGTGTTTAATGTTTGGTCGGGTAGACTCTGATCTCCTGCTTCAATCTGCTCTCTGGATCTCCTTTTCTCAGGCAGAGTTCCCTCCTGGAGTTGTTAACATCGTTCCAGGGTTTGGATCCACAGCCGGGGCAGCCATTGCCATCCATGGTGGAATCGATAAAGTGGCCTTCACTGGCTCCACGGAGGTGCGTGAATTCATGAGGAAAAGGTTCTGCTAAATAATTTTTTAGCAATTATTGAAGCCTGATATATGGTAAAATAAGTGGTTTTATATTTAAGAGCCATTTGAGAGGTCAGTGTCAGGGTTCTGCTCTCTGCTTGGTTTTGTTTTTTTTTACGTTTCTTTGTGTTCTGTGCCTTTGTAGTTTATTTCTACCAGTGTTTAGTTCTTTAGCTACCCTCTGTTGCACCCTTGCCCTTGTTTTCCTTTCCCCTTGACTTCCTCCTAGTTGGTCTTGCCCACACCTGCTTCCAATCTGTTGTTTAGCCTGTCTTGGTTCAGTCTCTCATATTTACTCCACCTCTGCAGTCACTCAGTGCTGCTTTGTTGTTTTGTTGTTCCCTCATCTTTGGCAAAAATAGAATAATTTATAATTTTTTTGTGACCGAAAATACCGTACTTCTAAAGCAGAAAAGTATTTTTGACTCAGAAAAAACAAGATTTTTTTCAAAATAAAAAAGTTCTCAGAATCTAAAAAAGTATGTTATTCTTTTTAACATTATTCGGATAAATATAGAATATCCACGATGCTTTGACGATATTTATAGTTCCATTGGTTTATGAAAGCAGAACATTTTGTCAAGGCACCTAAGCCCTGCTATTTAGGCCCCGCCCCCACACCCAGGGGCAAGAACTTTGAAACTCAAAAAATAAAAATACCTATCTGAATAGAAGGGTTTAAACCTTTTCCGAGTGTGATTCTTTTTGCATTTTATTTTTGATCAATATAAATATATATGTTTTTTTGTTTCAACTATATTTTTGGTTTTGAACGTTTTCAGTCTCCAAAATAATTGTCAGTAAAATTTTTTTTTTTTTTTTCAGTTTCAAAAAAATTATTTTTAATTTAATTTTTTTTTTTCATTAAAAAAATATATTTTAGGAGCAAACTTTATGTCCCCAATGTAGTTCCACATATCTCCCTATAGGACAATGAAAACACCTTATTTTTTATACATTTCTTGAACCAGATTTTATCCAACTTTAGTTTAAATCCCCATAAAGTAATTAGAAACATAAATGGTATGATTTTTTGATAGGTAATTTATAGCTTTTATTTTTAATATTCATTACGAATATGCTAACCAGCACATATTTCATTTTTATGTCTTTATTATTGCAACAAACTGTAAGGGGAGTTTATTGCTTTCAGGTCGGACAGCTGATCAAAGAGGCTGCAGCTAAAAGTAACTTGAAGAGGGTAACTTTGGAGCTGGGAGGAAAGAATCCCTGCATTGTGTTTGATGACTGTGACTGTAAGTAAAAATTATCATAGTTTTTGTCCGGTTAGCAGACAGGCTATAGGGTGCATGTAGGGTGTTTATGTATGTTTGCTGAACTTGCAGGGGCAAAGATAACTCGAGACCTTTATCAATGTTCAAAGACTTTTAATGAATATTATGGTACCGGTATTTAAAAGCGTTTCTCTAAAATATAATATCTTTGATCAATATTGAGTACTATAGGTAACCATATTCTTGCAGATCAAGAAGATCACTGAGTGACTGACCCGTAGCACTTGTCTGTGTATCCGCAGTGCAGCTGGCTGTGGAGGAGATTCAGAAAGGAGCTTTTTACAACCAAGGCCAGTGCTGCACAGCTGCTTCACGGGTCTTTGTGCAGGAAAGCATTTATGAAGAGTTTGTGCGTCTTAGCGTAGAAAAGGCCAAGAAGATCGTCATAGGAGACCCTCTGGACCCACGGACAACACACGGGCCTCAGGTATGAAAGCTGAACTTGTTACTTATACAGCTTTCTAGATTAGTGACCTGAAATTTAAAGAAAAAAATAAAATTAAAACCAGAACAAAACATATTTACTGACAGATAAGTTCGCTCTGGAGTTTTGGTTAGAACACTGCTATAAAGCCAGGATCCCATAAGGCAGAGTCAGGAGAGGCAGACAGGGCTGAACTGGGTCTGAAAAAGGGCCTGGGCACTTTTAATCGTGGCGGCCCTCCATGATTCGTTGGACGTATGGGTAGCATTCCAGAGAATATGAGGGCATCTTTAGTGGTTTCAAAAATAATAAAAAAGAAATTCATAAATCATAAAAAGAATTGTTATGTATAAAGGCTACATGAATATTAACTAACTGATCGTATCATCAGATCTGTTATTTGAAAATAAACATTTACTCGAAAAAACACAATAATTGTAGGGAAAATGTCGTATAATGAAGACCAAAATCGAAAATGTACAGAATAACTTAATGCAGAAAGAAAACATTTTGTGTATCATCCTTGCGTGGATCTAACTTTATCTTTGAATTTTATATTTAGGTTACCCTTTTATGAATTGATCAGTTATTTAAGAAATATTATTAGAGCAGGTACTTAATGATAAATACGTTTTTTATTAGAGGATAATGGCCTGCTTTTATCATGTTTTTATCTGTACTTGCTTTTATTCTTCTATTTTCCTTCTATTTATCGTTTAATTCATCTAAAGCACTTTGAATTTTCTTTATACTGAATGGGGTACGGAAATAAACTTGCCTTGCTTTGGGTCGACCCAAACATGATGCCCTATGGAAACATGCCCAATGGTCAGTGCAGCCCTGCATACAGGTGGAATGTAGGTTTGGGAGATGAAAATGTGGTTTCTAAAAACACAGAACAGAAATAAACAACTTTACTTTACTTTAATAGGATCACATGCATTTATACTGATGAGACAGGCAGTACATGACTCCCAAACATTTAAACATGTTAAAAACGACCGGCCTGACTCAGGTGTGTGGAGTTAGGAAGCTGAGGCAAAGGCATTTCTTGCAAGAAAAAAGGTTCAAATTTATCTAACATCCTCAGACGGAGAAATATAGTTCTGACTGGGCAAAGTTCAGTACATACATTTATACCTTACACTCACCCGAGGGGAACCAACCCACCCCCTTCTTAAAGAACTTTCTCACACTTGAACATTTGGAGGAAAAAAAACTTCAGTTCATCAAGGCCGTTCCCTGTTAGGTTAATATATATTTTACTGGCCAGATGGATCTCATTTAAATAACAGTCCTCTCCTTCATGCCATGAAGGAGGCTGTGTAACTCATTATTATCTCTCATGACCTTCGGTTGGAGCCTGTGAGGCTAAGAACAGACATTTCTCTACATTTTTTTTACTCCACACAACTTTACATGGGTAGTTGTATTATAGGTTTGGCATCTACTGAGAAGGACATCTCCAGCTGTCAAAGGTTCAGAGGTGTAAAGAGTACTAAAAAATTGTAATTGAGTAAAAGTATCTTTACTTTGCCTAAATTATACTCAGAGTAAAAGTAAAATTACCCATCTCAAAATTTACTCAAGTAAAAGTACGAAATTACTCCATTTAAAATGTAATTTGAGTAAAAGTGACTTGTTACTTTGAGTTATTTAATGCAAAAAAAGGATGAGTCATGAATCGAATTGAGCACAAGGTGTTTTAATCAATTTTAAGGCGTATTTCAGTGGACATCCATACTGGCAAAAGATCAGCTGGGCTAAAGAACATACTTCCTCACAGCACAAGGACAGTCACAACCTGTACTATAAAGTGCAAACAATTTCAATCCTACTGTCCAACAGACAACACCATGATAACTAACTTACCGCCACATTTTTTCGTAAATTGGATGTTGATGTTTTAAAGCCGAAAGCTCCATTTTGCTGGGCAGGCACATGTTGCACTGCATTATCACATTGTTCCCTTTTGTGCATTTGAAAACAAATAATCCGTCCAAATATGGCCAAGGGTTTTACAGTAAATGTAATTCATTACTTTCCACCCCTGCAAAGGTTTTATGGTCTAAAGCTTATAAAGTTACCTACTCTATAGGTGTAATATAACGTAGCATCATTTTAATGAAAGCAGCCATCACACGGACACCTGAATTTTTCATTCTAAAACGTGTGTTGGTGTTAAACCTCAGTAAAAACCTACAAGAAAATCTGCAATGTTAAAGGGGCTTGTTTTTTTTCTGTGGTCTCTATGTTCAAACCAGAAAAGCTGGAAGGTGTTTCTGCTGGTGTAACTTTTACCTGTTGTGTCAGAGAGCGGAAAACAACAGTAAACTAGGGTGACTAGATGTGGCTGACTGGAACCGGACCAGGCATTCGAACCGAGCCATCAGGTCCTGGGTTGGTCCAGAGCCAGCTGGGGACAGAGCGACTGAACCCCACCCACTGACGGTATGCCTCCCCCCGCCTGCCTTACCGTGCATACTGTCACCGGGTCAGGTTCTGTCGCACCATCCCCCGCTGGCTCCCTCCCCACGTCCACTGGAATTCCCGGACCAGCCCCGGACCTCATGGCTCGGTTCTGCTGCTCTGTAGTCGACCAAAAACCTGGACGATTTTGAAATTCCCCCTGAACATTTTTTTAAGTATGAAAAGTATTACATGTCCGGGAAAAAGAGGACGTCTGGTCACCCTATGGTAAACAAACCATAACCAGCTGCTAATGTTGCTAACGCTACATCCACATGAACGCCTAAACACACAAGTCTAATTGCATAAATCCATGTGTACCCTCACAAGAGAAAAAGAGCTTAGAGAGGGGTCACAATGAGCTCTGTTTAGTTATCTTTTTTGTCAATTTAAAGACCGTTTCAAAAGGATTGTATACTGTATGTAACATACCAGGTCATCAGGCCTGTAACATTTTTTTGTACCTTTTCTATTATTATCAGATTGACCAACGACAGTTTGACAAAATTATGGACCTGATAGAGAGTGGGAAAAAAGAAGGAGCTAAGCTGGAATACGGAGGAGGCGCTGTGGGTGAAAAAGGCCTCTTCATTCAACCCACCATCTTCTCGGAGGTCAAAGACAGCATGAGGATCGCCAAGGAAGAGGTTACAGCCTTTACTCTGCACTGGCCCTATTTTTCAGTGTTTAGTCCTGTTTCTCTCCTAGATATGGAACTCTATTTGCTCTTTCATCCCTTTTGACTGCAGTGCTACTCCACTGACTTAGAGCTCATCTGTGTCTTTTAGGATCTTTGGCTTCTCTAAATTCTCCTTAGGTGTGAGTGTGTGTGTGAATGGTTGTTTGTCCATTTTGTCTCTGCGTTGCCCTACGATGGACTGGCGATCTGTCCAGGGTGTACTCCGCCTCTCGCCCATAGACAGCTGGAGATAGGCACCAGCACCCCTCACAACCCCCAGCTGGGATAAGCCAGACAAAAAATGGATAAATATCTGTTTCTTTCCTAGACAGAGCCACCAGTGAAAATGGTTTAGTTTACCTTTTCTAACATAGAAAATATTTATACAGAAGTTATATGTTTTTTTTAGTGTGTCTGCTTCTGTCTGTCCCAGTCAGCTGCAGCAGTAGGCTGCTCCCACTGAGCCTGGTTCTGCTTCTGCTGCAGGTTTCTTCCTGTTAAAAGGGAGTTTTCCTCTCCACCGTCCCTTCATGCATGTTCAATTTTAAGGATTGCTGAAGAGCCAATGACTGGATGCAATCAACTTGGTTTCCTTTGATAGAAAACTTTTAACCGATCTGTCTGGTTTACTTGATTAATTTTCTCTTTAAAGTTACTTGAGATCAGATGTGAATTGTTGCTATAAAATAAACTGAACTGAATTGAAAATGAATTTCCATTGTTTTTACAATACTACTAAAGTAGAGGGAAAGATTTGGGCATCATTTAACTGGTTTTCAATCCTATTTTTGTGCTTCCAGATCTTTGGTCCTGTGCTTTCTTTATTCAGCTTTAAGAGCCAACAGGAAGCTGTAGAGAGAGCAAACGACTCCCGTTACGGCCTGGTGTCCGCAGTGTTCACAACCAGCATGGACAGAGCTCTGTCTGTCTCTGGAGCCATGGAGACAGGAACTGTGTGGTGAGCATCTACATTACAGAATGGGTTTTATTTCATTATTGTTGCAACCAAAGTGATTAAGTAAATGGGAATTTGAAAATATGCAACCCAGAAATAAAACTCTGAAAAACTTCTATAAACAAAAGTTTTGAGCATAACTTTTCTCATATTTTATTCTTTCAAATAATGGAACAAAATTTGCTCCATACAAAAAAAAACCTTCAAAAGCTTTTACTGACTGGTTCTGCTGCAGTTTTTAAGAGAAAACATGAAAATATTGACATTAAAAAGAATAACTGTGGCCCTTTTTTCTCGTTATGTCTGTCAAGGATAAACTGCTACAACGCCCTGCATGTTCAGACGCCGTTTGGAGGATACAAGATGTCGGGAAATGGACGAGAGCTGTAAGAAGTATTTGTATTTGGTTGCCTGTCTTTCACTTTGCATCACTGAGCGTGTTTTTCTGTTCTGACCCCTCTAGAGGAGAATATGCGCTGGCAGAATACTCCGAGGTAAAAACCGTGACCTTCAAGATGAATCCAACCATGTGAGACGAACTCAGAGAGTCCGCCTCCACGTCTTCCACCATTCCTTATACTGACTTTAGCATCCAGTCGAAAACCAAATAGAGCAAAAGAAAGGTTGATTTACATTCTTAGTTGTCTGGGTTGTGATTTTTGACAGAATTATTATAATTTCTTCACCTTTTAAATGATAATCTAATACATATCAGAGATTTATTACAGAGCGCTCCGGAGATCTTTCTCTCTTTTAGCATTTCTCACTGCCTTATTTAATAAACATGTTTAATTCCTAACAAACACGTAAAAAAATGTTTTGTTTTAACAAGGATTCAAAACAGAAGATGAAATAACTTTCTGTAAATTAGATTTATAAGAATGAAGTGAATTGAACTGATGGTGACTCCATGTAAATATCAATTTGAAAACCCATGTAGAAAAATAAAATGTCATTAAAAAGTAGAGCATCAAGACCTGAAGTGTGATTGTAGCCTAAGTCTGGGATAAACTCTAACATTGTCTCCAACCCGCATCATTCAGGCCCTGCAGCTAAAGCAGCTTCTTCCTAAAGCTCCACCACCTTCTAATCTAATCACAGATGCTCAGGGCCTTCAGGTTACTTCTCTGCGATATAAGAGGGCCTCCAGAGGAACCTATAAGAAATGATAATTTCCAGGAAAAACTTTGGTCCCTGAAGGGAGATATTGGTACAATGTGTGCTGATATGTGAATCAAAGAACAAACCTTAAAAGATAAGAGAAAGTGTAACAAACATTACCTCTATGTAATGAACCCAGACTTCATGATAAAATAAAACTTGACTACAGTACAAACAGCATTTTGTTATACACTAGCAGCCATTCAAAACGGCCCTTCCCAGTAAAACGTCAGCCGAATGGCAGCCCACTTCCCTGCAAAATCCCCCCCAAAGAATATTTTAGTACAAAGATTGATGTTTAAAAAGGAATTGTAGGGTACCAACCAAGGTCCCATCAAGGAAAGTGGGGACATTCTGAATGCCTACTACTGTATATGCATCAAAATGCAATAAAATCCATTCATGTATTTTGTGATCATTTCTGCAGCATTTTATAATTGCCAAGGCAAGTCTATACAGTACATTACTGTTGCATAAAATTTCAAAGTTCTTTACATGAGGGAAAAAAAGGAGAAATAAAAGTAAATTGCAGGGGCATAGAAGTAACATGAGCAATTCACTGGAAAAAAAACCAAAACTAGATAAATAATTTTTTCTTAAGATAAGTGCATTTGTTCTGGGATTGTGGAGGTAAAAGAGACATCTTGCAAATGGAACAAAACAATTTACACCTAAAATAAGAAAACACAAATGCATTGTCGTCTTTAAAGTGCATATTACCTAATTATCTTATTTTAAGAGTACAAATACTCATTCCATTGGCAAATCTCATTTACCTGCTCAAATAAGGGTAAATACACTTAATTTAAGATATTTTTACTTATTACTAGATCGTTTTTCCAGTGTTAAAGACAGTAAAGATGAAAAATTCAAATGAGTATATTAAAAAGAAAGTCAGTCAAACTTAAAACTTAACTGAAAACATTCTTGCATTTTGCTATGGTTATTGCAAAATATGGATGGTCCTTCTTTTTAAAAAAAATGATCATGTATTATCAATTCTAATAAGTATTCAATAATCAACCAGCAACTCATATAAATGCAATAAATGTGATGTTTTGGACTATTTAAATCTTTTATATTCCTTTTAATAACTGCCAAATTGCTGTAATTTAGTTGCTTATTCTGCTTCATTTCCCAGATAGAAACATCACATAAACAGCCTTTTCAATGCAAGCATGACCAAAACAACCCGTGTTTTAAACAAAAAACAAAAGCTGAATGTTCCACAAAACATACCACCTGTTTAACTCAAACTAAAAAGCATAAAGTAGATTCCCTAGACTTCAATATTCATGTATGCTATGTGTATCTTTAGACTTCTAGACGACCTGCAGAGACACATACTGTAACTTTCACATTTACCCCATTTAAATAAAAAAAACCTCTGAGAGAGCATAAATTCTGTGTTTGTAATGCTAAATGTTAGTATGATGATGTGAATAAATAATCACTGTATATCTGAGGTCAGTTTTTGGTTATTATATATTAACATTTAGACTGTAAAATGAGTTACTGTAGGACAGCTGACTTGAGAGGAGCGTTGCTGCCTCCCTCTGGTTTAATGGGGAACTGCTTGTTTTAAAGAATCAGATCCACATTGTAACAACCAGATCATGCAGGTCAGAGGTCACAGATTAGTGGACCACGGTCTGGATCTGGACCAAGCTGCTGTCTAATCCGGACCCGACCTGATTTAATACATTTATAAATTACCGCATGTTCTCCAACGACAGTGTCTAATTTCACTTGCGCCACTTCTCCTATAATACGGTAAAGCCCTCCAGAGCGTCTGGCACCAGGCTACATGTGATCCAAATTATCCAATGAGCTCCTGTCAGTCTGGGTTGCTGCTGCTGCTACTTTTAGACACAGCAGGCAAACCTGTGGCAAGCCGGGCGATGGGAAAGAAGGAGAAGATGATGAGAAAAAGAGAGCAGAGAAAGTGTGGACTGCTGGAAGAACTGAGCTGAACTGGTGAAAGAAAAGTGAAATGGTGCTCAAAGATGACCCTGAACATTTAGAGGATGTTTGGCTCAACCTGCTGCTGTGAAGCAGGATCCTCCACCATGAACAGAATCAAAAATAAATATGGATCCAGGCTCAAAATGAGCTCCTTGATATGTGCTTTAGAATGGATTTGTCTCCCTTCAAACCCAGGTCTTGTTTCAGACAGAAGCAATGAACCAAAGTGGTAGATCTGGATCTTTTTTTGGGACAATTTGTTGCCAACAACTGTTTTCTTAAGGTCTCCCAAAGGGATGATTGGAATCACTCCTGCATGATCATCAAAGTTCTTTCTGTGTATTTGTGTCTTCTCATTTATTTATTTGTGAAGTATTTGCTGTAATTTGTTAGCCTACACCTTAAAATCGTTTTACTTAAACAGATTTCCTTCATACTTCAATAAAGACATCAAGCATTGCTGCCTTGCCCAGACTTTTTGTACCTCTGTTGCCCAACTTGTGAAATTTTCTCCATCCACCACTACTTGCTTCTGAAATGCCTTAGAAATGTTATTAGTATTGAAGTAGAGGTTAAAACTAAACAATTTTTTTTTTCCAAAGTTAACTGAAGTACCTGAAGCAGAGTGTAGGTCATTCTAAACACCTCTGATTATGAAGCACCAACCAGTAAATGCAGCAGATGATGGTTGAACAGTTTGTGTGGCGTAATGCAGGTAATAGATCTGAACGACCAGTTAAAGCTCTGAAATCATGGCTCTGTTTTCAGTAGCGACCTGCTTCATGGAGGCTTCCTTGCATTTCAACATCAGCAGAAACCTGACAATTTAAAAATGAACTGATGCAGCAGAAAAGGACAGAAAATGACTGTGTTGGTTTTCAGGTCAGAATTAGCCCAGTCATCGGTTAAGTACCAGCACTTGGTGTTATGCTGAGGTTGAAAAAAGATTTTAAAAAGGACTCAAATACAAGAAAAGGCCCATATCCAAAATATAACTCTAAGTCAAAGTTACTTCATTGTGAGTAGAAAAAAAAATAATCTCTCGGGTCAATTTCATAAAGAAAACATAAGATATTTACCGTGAACTGTTAATCAATATTTAACAGTTGCAATAAATAAGTCTAGAAATAAAATCCTGAAAAAAACACAATCTAACTAATTTAAACTAATGGTTTATATGGTAAAATACTTAACCCTTTATAGGGCACTATGTGATAATCAAAATTTCAAGTGTTATTGGAATCCAGGACAAAAAAGTTAAGAAATGTATTTCAATGTAATAACAAGAAACGCAAGCTTGCCTGAATATATTAAAAATAAAAGTTTTTTCTATAATAAATTCATGAAAAACACTCTGAGAGTGAAAAACAATTATTTTTTGGGGGGGAGCAACATAACCTTAGAGGCATTAATGCTGATACTGGCACTGACATTTTTTAGTTATTATGAGGTTCCGTTTGTGACAAAAATTAGCAGATGTAAAATGTCTAGATGCTGTGCTGTTTTTGCAAATGTGTTGTCTACATATGAATAAGTTGCACATGTATTTGTTGCATATGTAGATTCTGCATGTCTATGTTTTGTATGTAGGTGTTGCATATGTCTATGCAACAACAGCACAACATCTAGACATTATACATCATCTGCTTATTTTTGATACAAACGGTGCCTCAGTTTATAAACCTAAATTGTCAACTTTGTGTATTAACTTTTTAACTTTACTTTTTAAATTTTCAATTGTTTTTTTAACCTTTTTTAAACTTAATTTAGTTTTTTGTTTGTTTTTTAGAGAAATTTTCTAAATTTCAGGACAATATTGTCTGATAAAGAGCACATTTATATACATGTTTAAGCCAGAATGATTTGGCATTTCAATATGTCTTCCCTATGACTTTAAAGTTTGAATATGACCGGACTTCTCCTTTAAGAAAGAGATGAATTGTCATAGTCTGTGGACATAGGGGCCCCTTTAGGGCCCGTGTAGCTCCGCCGCTGTCCATAGGTCCAGTCTTTCTCAGAGGCGCTGTGGTTTCTGCTGGACTCTCCCTCTGCAGAGCCTCCAGCCTTACAGTGGGCGGGCTGTTATCTCAGGAATGATAGCGGAACTAGTAGTTGTTGTTGTTGAAGCCCAGCTGCCCCGGGCTGCTGTACGCATGTGTGGCAGCAGCGTGTGTGTCCGGGTTGGGGAGTTTGGATCTGAGATTTAGGAAGTGCGCTGGAAGCTTCCAGCCGGAGCAGCAGACGTCCTGGTTCGGCGGGAACAGATGCAGTCCTGTCGGGATGGAAGCTGGACCCTTCAGCCGTGAGGTGAGCTGTGGGTTCGGGTTTTCAGCCTGGTTGAAGGAGTTAAACGGTGGGAAACATGTAGCGGGTCCAGACTTCCGGAATGATTGGACCAGAACCAACATAGTTCTGTTTCTGAGGAATAACATGGAGCAGAGAGAGAGCTGACATGGAGCAGAGAGAGCGCAGGGAGCTGGAAGGGTTCAGAAATCACACCGACAAAAAGTTATTCACTGGGAACGAGTTCAGCATTTCTGAAAAACTAATAACTGAATTAGAAAGTTACTGTAAAAATAACGATGGAAAACCTCCCATTTAAAGCGTCTCTCAGCTGCTAGTTTTATTATTTGCGTTTTAATCTAATTATTAAGTTATTTATCATAACCACTGTTGTTGGGGCCAATTTTACCAGAAGCGACCCCATTCTCTTAAAACACTGCAGCAGATTTTGCACAAAAAAAAGGATAAAAGTTCAAAAGTTTGGGGTCACCGTTCAAAAGTTTGGGGTCACATTGAAATGTCCTTATTTTTGAAGGAAAAGCACTGTACTTTTCAGAGGACAGCACAAACAGGCTCTAACCAGAGTAGAAAAAGAAGTGGGAGGCCACGTTGCACAACTGAGCAAGAAGATAAGTACATAAGAGTCTCACAGGTCCCCAACTGGCATCTTCATTAAATAGTAACCACAGTAGCCTGTTTGTGCTGTCCTCTGAAGGGAGTA
>NW_015150624.1:1105302-1106844 GCF_000732505.1 Cyprinodon variegatus
ATATATATATATATATATATATAGGCTAAATTATTGATTGATTGGCTTTATTGATATAACAGTGATGAAATTAACTGGTTACTGGTTTAATATATATATATATATATATATATATATATATATATATATATATATATATATATATATATACACACACACAGGTTATCAAATGGTAAATTGCACATTGTACTTTGCAAAAGTTGGCTGGGGTGGCTAAGGGATTTTTAGAGGTGGCCACATTAAGATGATGCCTGACCAGTGACTGTTCCAGAGAATCTATACTGATCAAAATAAACTCGCACAGCATCAATATTTTCCAAATAAATCACTGAAGAGAGACCAGATTTTCATCAGGGTCCTTGTCGATAAAGGATGTAAATACATTTGTGCTGTTTAAATGAATTTATTGTTCTACACAATTTATACATTGAATGCAAAACAACTAAATACAATGCTGTTTATCTTTAGAGAAGACTCTGATGTGACTGCAGAGACAAACTCTTTCCTAGAAAACCTAAAAACTAACTGATAAAAGAGGCAACATTTTTATTAGTCTCTTTTTATTTGCTGCATGTTGTGTTGAATGACTTCTTGCTGCATTTTTGTATTCAGTTGTTGGTTTACATGCGTGTTTAAGATCAAGTGTTTAATGTTTAAAGGTATAGTGGAGGATTTTTTTTTCCCCATGTGGATCATCTAAATAAGTGGTTCTCCTAATTGTCAATCATTCTGCTGATGTGTTTACGTAAGGCTGTCCTACGTGCTCGTCCCCATTTTCACCTAACCAGCTGAGAAATACCTCCCCCCTCGCACACTGATGAGAAAACGCATTGATTTTATGAGCAAAAATTGAGCTTTTAAACATATTTATAATGTTTTCATATTTCTTATGCATGGATGCTCTAAAATGTTGAGACTGGGTAGAAAGATATATTGGAATGAAAACTTGTTTGGAGACACGTTTTAGTCCACATGCTACAGTCAGTCTCCGAGGAATATATTCTCTGCTCAATGGATAGACTTAGACTTAGACAAACTTTATTGTCATTTTTTACACAGAGTATTCAAAACAAAATTTAATTTTGTACAGTTCTCGTGGCATTTCTATTTTCTTAAAGTGCAGCAGGGATCAAATGTAAACAGTGTGGGAGAATAAACATGGTCCATTGATACGGTCAGTTTGATGCAGAGTCTGTGACATGATGAAACTGTTTCAGAATCTGCTGAACCTGCAGTGAATGCTGTGAAGCCTCTTTCTAGAGGACAGCAGTGAGAACAGTCCATGGTGGGGGTGTGAGGGGTCATTGTTTATGTGATATAACATTTACCGCTTTTGCTATCAACACCATTCTATATCATTTCTAAAACAATAAGAATGTGTTTAAAGTCATAGGGAAGTCATAGTTAGATGTCAAATCATTCTGTCTTAAACATTTAAAAACAATGTACTTTTAAGACCATATTGTCCCAAAAGTGAGAAAATTTCTATTTAAAAAAAAATTCTGTCTTAAAATCTGTTTTATTATTATTATTATTATTATT
>NW_015150624.1:1107134-1115591 GCF_000732505.1 Cyprinodon variegatus
CACAACATCTTCATCCCCGCTTTCCTCCTCTAAATAAAAAATGGATGACGGAGGAGACTCTTTTCAAGTGTTTTCAAAAATTTTGTGAAAATTCTCCACTACACCTTTAATGTAAGATGTTCCAGATGATGGTATCACTGCTGCCACCATCAGGCTTTGCAGAGAACTGCTTGTTCCAGTGTTATCGGATCACATCCCAGATTGAACAACAAACCACCTGGTGTGAGTGGCCAGGGATTGCCCTCTAGATCCACCCATGAGTCTGTGAATATCTGGTCTGTTTGGGATTTACTGGTACTCAAGCAAGAGCAGCACTACTTCATCATATTTCAGCCGAAATAGGAGTAAAAAAAAAGAAGCTTTTTGTGAAAAATTGGCCTGTGTTAAAAATTAAAATGTTTAAATCTGAATCAATTGTCATTAATTGCTAAAGATAATTTCATAAAAGCAAAGGCTGCGTTCTTACATCGACCATTTGGACCTTTTGGATGTTAATATAATACTAATTGGAATATGCTGCATAAATACAGAATCTCCTAATTTAGGTAAGATCTTGAAAATGTTTTTTATACCAGTTTAATTATAGGTCATTACAGAAAATTCCAAAGCTTGAGAGTTTTTAAAGGACGATGAAAACCCAGTTTTTAACATCTGTTATTGGACTAAAGTGGGAGAAAATCAGAACGACTAAAAACAGCCCAATTTTCAACAATTAATTCTGGATTAAATCAAGATTACAATGGACCGACCAATTTTAGCCTATAGGGGAAATCATTTATTTATTGATTTTTGTCCAGAGAAGGAAAATGGACGAATAATAACACAGTACAGGGCAGTGCTAAAATTAATGAAAGAAGCATGATGTTAAAATAAAGGAATATGCAAAGAATAACTAAGCTTAACCACTGATGAAGGGCTTTTTTAGTAGCTATAGCAGCTCTAATTTGAAGCATTCAGCTGGTTGAGAAGTCCTAATGAAGGCACACCTCCAAATATAGAGGGATCATCATCATACCTCAATAAAACAGCAGGGAGAAAAATTGCTGTTTTAGTGTTATCTCTTTACATATGCACTACATGGATTATAACAGCCTAGACTACAGGTGCCTATCTGTCTATGGGCGAGAGGCGGGTCAACCTGGACAGGTCGCCAGTCTGTAGCAGGACAACACAGAGACATTCACTAAGCACACATTCACACCTAAAGACAATTTAGAGATGCCCGTTAACCTCTCAGTAATGTTTTTTGACTGTGGACCAAAGCCAGAGTACCCTGAGATAACGCACACATGCACTGGAAGACCATGCACACTCCATGCAGAAAGATGCTGGGTCGGGAATCGAACCCAGGACCTTATTGCTGCAAGGCAACAGAGCTACACACCGGTCCACCGTGCAGCCTGTGTAAATATGTTTTTTTTATAGGAAATTCAAAGGTTCTGCAAACACAAAAATGAGACTAAAAAAAACAGAAATGAGACGCAAAACAAAAATTTGAAAAATGCAACAATGAATAAAATAAAAAAATAATCTAAAATACTAATCCTTGTAGGCTTGTAGGAGTAGCTGCAGTGAAAGGTGGAAATACAATATTCTGATGTTCTTGTTTCTGTTATTTCCATAAATCCTCCATTATTATCCAAAAATGGACGAATAATGTGTACGCCTGTGGTGCTGATTAAATATAAATGATATGATTCCTGAATTAAAGCAGGACTGCGTAGCTTTTAATCCCAGTATGAGCTTAATTTGAGATAAATTCAATTATTTTCAGCGCTTGCGTATCAATGCTCCCTCTGTGCTGCTCCTCTCAAACTCTCCTTTTGTAACTTGAAAGGTTCAGATCCGTCACTAAATGGGTCAGGTGACACAGAACGCCGTCTTATGACATCATGAGCTCCCCTTAAACACCAGAGCTAACTAAGCTAACTAGCCTACAGAAGCGTTCTGGTCGTCCCTTAATCAAATATATTGATAAATAATTTAACCGAGAGGGGGAACGTTTCCTCGTCTTTAGCAGGAACTCAGTGACGTCTCGCTCTTCTGGTCCAAAGTGGTCTGATACCAGAACCAGAACACAAAGATTGGTTCTTTAGCGACAGTGCAGTACCGGCTATGACCTTCAGGGGCGCTAAACCTGGGGGTTACAGGGCTAGCGCCCCTAGTGGCTGAAAGTTTGATGTTGCTGATTTAACCAGAGCTTCAGGGATACATTTGAATCCAGTACTGAATTTCTGAAGGAGATTTCTAGAGTTTAACTCCTTCCTTTTAAAATCGTTCCAACCTTCATATCTACCGTTTGCTGGCCGGCTTCCAGGTCTGCTAATGCTGACCTTTTTTCGTTAGCATTAGATCATTTAACTTCCCAAAGGTAAGCAACAACCTCTGCACGCCTACTGATCCTCTTTGCATCCTCAGATAAGCGCCAAGCATAGGCGGTTCTAGACAGGGGCCAACGGGGGCCAGGGCCCCTTTTATGGCCCCTGTACTGAAGACATAATATTCAAAGAAATTCTAATGATGATATGCGCTGGAACAGGCATGGTTACTGATTGGGCCTTTGGATCTATTTCATTTTTTTTTTTCTTTAAAATTTCTGTTATTTAAAAACAATAAGGTGATAGCTTCAGTGGTACTACCATAGGATCCCAGTTTTTATCTGCTAAATGTTTTTTCAAAACAAATTGCTCTAAATTTTACAGCTGAATTTATCAGTTTTTCTTAAAGGAGAAGTTCGGTTTTTTACACTTTAAGCCCATTTTCTGTAGTGTCCAGGATGAAATCGAATGATCGACACCAAAAGTTTGACAATTGCTCCTGTCTCTGCTTTTTGGCTCATTTAGAATCACCCCCTGGCTGCTTTAGAATGGCTTGCATAGAGCATGTCCGATAATGTCCTTAAAACAACCTTAAACGTTCTTTTTTTAAAATATGCTACTCACCGTGTCGTCAGCGCTGTTCAATGACGTTCCAAAAAAAGTTTCGTGAAGAAAAAACGTTCCTGTAGTGTTTTATTTAGCATTTTGTAAATCCCATTGAGTTCTGTAGGAATAGTCAATATTCCGCTGCCACCGGAAACGGAAATGGGGCCTGTTTACACAGTTGTAGTCTTTTCGCTTCACTCTGTGTACTCCGACGTCGAGGTGCTAACGTCTCTGTTAAACACTTTAAAAAACTCTGAAAATGGAATACGAAAGGTGGATTCTTGATTCTCGACGTCGGAGTACGCAGAGTGAAGCGAAAAGACTACAACTGTGTAAACAGGCCCCATTTCCGTTTCCGGTGGCAGGGGAATATTGACTATTCCAACAGAACTCAATGGGATTTACAAAATGCTAAATAAAACACTACAGGAACGTTTTTTCTTCACGAAACTTTTTTTGGAACGTCATTGAACAGCGCTGACGACACGGTGAGTAGCATATTTTAAAAAAAGAACGTTTAAGGTTGTTTTAAGGACATTATCGGACATGCTCTATGCTAGCCATTCTAAAGCAGCCAGGGGGTGATTCTAAATGAGCCAAAAAGCAGAGACAGGAGCAATTGTCAAACTTTTGGTGTCGATCATTCGATTTCATCCTGGACACTACAGAAAATGGGCTTAAAGTGTAAAAAACCGAACTTCTCCTTTAAGTTCTAATTCAGATTCTATAGAAAACAGTAATTTAACGTAAATTAAGTCAAAAATATGTAAAATTTCAAAATTATGAATGTATATTGACCTAATAAGGAATAGAATTTTAATTAAACCTAATTAAATTGAAATTTCGCCTCGTGCAGCTATCTTAATATATTTGAATCCCTTGCCATGTTTTTTATTTCATGCTCTGCTGTGCCCCTATGAAGACATCCTGGCCCCCCCTGGCCCCCTCCTGTTCCCCTGGTATATTTTAGTCTAGAACTGCCACTGACACCAAGTCTCTAAAGATTGACCAATGTTGAATTTAGCTTCTTTCTTGTATTTTGGCCTGAATCTGAGAAACATGTCAATAGAAGAAGTTATTTCTCAGCCTTATCATTGAGCTACTAGGATCACATGACTTCAACCCAATGTTCCTATTGGAGCACAATCCTTTTGGACTCATCAAAATGTATAAAACAATAATTTATATACTATTTTCCTCAGTAATAATAATACTTTCATTAACATTAAGGGTTCTGTGGATATATTGTTGTTTAATATTAAAAGGTATGATAATTATTTTTTTTAGCTCTGACCTTTTAGCATAAAAAGGTAAAAAATGCCTAATTTTTATTACAACTGTTATCATTTATTTGTACATGAAAAGGAAAATGCCAATAAAATTAAACAGCATTAATGACAGTTTTTCACAGCACAGTATTCAAAGCTGTTGTTATTAATATTAATTTGATTTGGAGATAGTTAGGGCTGCAGTTATCCATTTTTTTTTAGCAATAAATTAATTTAATGATTTTTTTTATATTGATTTATCTAAAAAGAGATGCTTTAGGTAAAATAAAATGTCTAAATAAACCAAAATGTATTGAACATAGAAGAAAAAAGTACAGAACAGTACAAAACATCTTAAAAAATACCTTCATAGATATTTAATTATATAAAGATTAATATAGAAAAAAAATCTTTAATGGAAAAATTGTATATATTCAATGATTATACATTTTTTACAGTATGTTGGTAAAGTTTTCTCTTAATTACTGCTGTAAGTAGGTTGCTTTGCAAGAAAATCATGTCTGTGTACCATTACTCTGTAATGATTGAATTTTAATGACCAAATTGGTTAACGATCATTTAATAACTAATTAATAATGATTAATTCGAGTAATTGTTTCAGCCATATATGTAGGATAATTTTGCTTTTATTATCCTTCAAAAGCAACAAAAGACTATTTAGCAGCTCCCAGAGTGGAATAATAGACCAGATCAATGGGTGTAAAATATTTGCAGATTACAACAGAATGTGAAAAAGCAGAGTTACAGTTACTTATGCAAAGCAAGCAATGGGGGTTAATTTCCCCTTCAAGGCTCAGTGAGGAGGAAGAGGAGAAGACGGGTCGTGCTTTCAAAACGCTGTGGTAATAACGGGTTTGCAGTACGTCCGTAGAAACTAAAACCAGAGGATCTGAAATTAATGTCAGTGTAATGAGTAGAAAGCTATAAATATGCTTCAAAATGGAAGCTGAACAAAAGCAGCTCCAGATAAAAAGGAAGTGGAAGTTTTAGGATGCAGAGAAAACCGGTTTTATTTAAAAAATATATATAACCTGCTCCAGTGAAGGTAAAGGGCAGTGCTAATATCAATGAAAGAAGCATAATGTTAAAATGGAGGAAATATGCAAAGAATAACTAAGCTTAACCACTGATGAAGGGCTTTTTTTAGTAGCTATAGCAGCTCTAAGTTGAAGCATTCAGCTGGTTGAGAAGTCCTAATGAAGGCACACCTCCAAATATAGATGGATCATCATCATCATACCTCAATAAAACATAACAGGAAGCAAAAATGCAGTTTTAGTGTTATCTCTTTACATATGCACTACATGAATTATAACAACCTAGACTGCAGGTGCCCATCTCTTTGGCAGTCTGTGGGTGAAAGGCAGGTCAACCTGGAAAGGTCACCAGTCTGTTGCAGGACAACACAGAGACATTCACTAAGCACACATTCACACCTAAAGACAATTTAGAGATGCCTGTTAAACTCACACTAATGTTTTTGGACTGTGGACGGAAGCCAGAGTACCCTGAGATAACGCACACATGCACTGGAAGAACATGCACACTGCATGCAAGAGGACCCTGGGTCGGGAATCGAACCCAGAACCTTACTGCTGCAAGGCAACAGTGCTGCACACCAGGCCAACGTGCGGCCTGTGTAAATATGGTTTTATAGCTAATTTAAAAGTTCCTGCAAAGACAAAAATGAGACTAAAACCACAAAAATTAAACGAAAAAACAGAAATGAGACGCAAAACAAAAATTAGGATAATGAAAAAATTAGATCCTTAAAGGCTTATAGGAGTAGCTGCAGTAAAAGGTGGAAATACAAGGTTCTGATTAGTGTTGCACTGACACCGATACCAGGGGCTCCGATTCAGCAGAGTACCAACACATGAGGCACAGATACCATTTTGAGAGCCAAAAGTTTATTCAACTATTGTCACCCATTCCAGGTAGGCAATAAAAAGTTTTACTGGATTCACTTTGTATTAGTCTTTTTCCTGCTTCACAAAGGATGGCAGCAGCTTGACAAAGCCATGACAGCAATTATTTTACATCGGCCAGTACTGCACAACCAGGTATATTTTTGGCCCTGATGCCGATAGCCGACACTAGTTCTGATGTTCTTGTTTCTTTTATTTCAAGAAATCCTCCATTATCCAGTTAACATTTTATGCCCTAACTTGTGTTAAAAGTAATATTCACTGACGGCTGTGGTTTTTCACAAAGCATGTTGAAAGGTTAACAGGCACTGGATGGATCCCAAAGCAGAAGCTGGCTCTTCTAAAGTTTGTTCCTGTTCATTGTTGGAGATCAGGAACTATTAAGTATTTAAAAAATCCCTATATTATGAAAGCTTGTCAGAGACAGTTGAGCATTTTTCTCCTCACCTTTCTGCATCATATGATCTGAATATCCTTGTTTTTATCCATAACTCATCTAATAATGCTGGACACCTTGGTTTGGTTATTAACAGGGACGCAACAGCGACTGCTTTAGCCTTTAGTTGCAAAACCCCCTTTATGCAACGCAAAATGTTTTTGCAAAACAATTGAACATAAATTTGCCAAATATTAGAGGAACATCGTAGCTTGGTTTAAAAAGCATTTTAGTTTTATTATACCTTAGTTTGTTTCAAAGATTTCACAGTTTGAAGACATAGAAAATGACACCATATGCCAACCGTCACAAGGATGTGCATGACAAGGAAGGGCTTTATATACTGCATGCATCATTTAGGTAGTTAACGTTATATTACTTCTTGAGCTCCTTCAGTTATTTTCTGTCACAGGTAGGAGCTTTGGAGAGTCAGTGTTGGGGCCGGTAGGATTTAAGGAGGGCCGGCCCCCGCATGCTGAAATTAGGACTGGCCCAGCGGGCAAATTCCCGATATCACAGATTATCAGTCCGTGCCTGGCAATAGAGGTTTGAGGGGAGTGTTGGCCTAGTGGTTAGAGCAGAGCGCTTGTGTTCTGAGAAGGTTGCAAGTATCCAGTTCAATCCTCACAGCCTCCACTCTTAGCCTGACGTAGTCCTACTCAATTCACCTCAACTCTCCAGCGGCAGCCATTGTTGTTGTCACCCAAGCGCGCTTTGGGTGACAAAAACCCCTGCCCCTGCCACACATACTAAAAACGGGCACCGCTGATATGCCAATTATTTATGTAGTTATCGAACTTGATCTAATTAAATAAATAAAAAATTAAAAATAATTTTGGGGTATTTGGAAATGATGGATGAATGTTCACACAGACTGTTTAATCAGAAACGTAAATTGTTCTGTTGTTGCTCATTAATTTTGCTTTTTTTTAATGCAGGTTGTCCGTCACATTCCTTTAAAGGATCTGTGCTTTCTTTGGGCTTAACTTTACCACCGACTCCAGTAGGAATGTCCTACTGGGCTGTCGGAGTTTCCCAAGAAACTGGAGAGCCTCCCAACAACATGGAGCAAACTAACAGTGAGTCATTTTCCATTCTTTCACTATTCTCTCTAAATTTAGCCGTATATCTGGCCACAGTAGCAAAGCCTCATGCCTGACTGCCAGACTGCAATGAAAAACATCCATCAAGTACGTCCAGAAATAAGGCAACTCTAAAGTGAAATGTTTCTGTGTGCAGAGCGACTATAGAACTGGTTAAATTTAGCACAAGCAGAAGTGAAACCATCAGAGTGAGAATCCTAAACGGTGAGCCTGTTTTAAGCCCTAAACTGAGCACTGAAAGCGTTCTGATGTTTACTATCCAACAGACTGAATATCATTGAAAAACTGATTTTTAACTGATTAATTAGATGTGTTTATACCACACCAATTGATTTATTTGAATCATTTGTAATGGTTATGGTCTACTCTACAGCTTCAATTCTGCGGGTCATTAAAAATCATTAAAAGTCATTAAATTATAATTTTTTCAATTAAGGATTTCATTGCCATAAAAAAATATTAAATGTGATTATCTTGGCAATTAAAATGCTTTATTTAAAAAAAAATGCATTTATAATTTTTTTTTTGTCAGATTTATCAGATATAACTGATTCTGCGTGTTTGCGCGGAACTTCTTCTGGTTTATCGTAAAGCTGTGTGTTCTGAAAAGACGCTCGAGACGGAGAAAAAGCTAGAAACTGGGAAAATTTCAACAGAAGTGGCTGGAAGCATGGCTGCTGCCTGTAGAAGGCAAAGATTCTGAAGGATTTTGCAGTGTTTTTATATATATATATATACATATATATATATATATATATATATATATATATATATATA
>NW_015150624.1:1115876-1117726 GCF_000732505.1 Cyprinodon variegatus
ATTGTTAACGAGGCTTATTAACTTTTTAACTTTACTTTTTAACTTTTCAATGAGCTTTTTACCTTTTTTTCTTGACTTAACTCTTTTTTTCAACTTAATTTCCAGTAGGTAATATATCAATCAAGGGCTCATCTTATTGGTCAAATGCCAATATCAGATGTACAGCCATGTAGCAGGATCTTTGCTGAATGGCTGGATATAGATCTAGTTCTTCTAGACCTCACTGAGGGACGGGGGGGGGACTTCATTTGTAAAGGGATGCAAGTGATCAAAAATGGTAACTTGCCCTATAAAGGGTTAAGAGCATTAAAAGAGCATTAAAAAGCATTTGATTCCTGTATAAGCCCTGCAAAAATATTGTTCCTCAAGAAAGCTTCATATGACAAAACCAATATTTTTTTATTTATTTAACTTTATTTAACCAGGAAAAAATCCCACTGAGATTAAAACCCTCTTTCAAGGGAGTCGTGGCCAAGAGGCAGCAAACTTACATACTGAACAGAAATACATTTAATTAAATGACAGGTACATTAAAAAAAAAGAAACATATAAAAAAACAATAACAGATAAGTGAAGTTTTAACTTAAAACCAATTAAGTATAAAAACTCTCTTTGTAAAAGAGAAATTCATATAAAAGTAGCTGCGTAGACCAAGGCCTTCTTCCCCAGCTCTGTGCGAGCAGAAGGATCAGCGAGCAACAGCTGATCATTGGATCTCGGCATGAGAAGCCATGTTTTTCTATTTAACTTAGGTACAAATATAAGAGGACAGCAATCCAAGGATTCCTTATCAATAAAAGTGCACCAATGACGGTGCCTCCTCATAGAGAGTGAAATGTCATTGTTCTACAGTTGGGATGAACCTCAGTGAAGCATGGTAAACATTTGAAGACATGAGGAAGGAGCGTTTTTATAAAACAGGTCACCATAATCTAAGACAGATTAAAAATGTCACAGACATGAGGCGCTTTTTTACTCCAAAATAAAAACATGTCTTATTACAAAAGATGAAATCCAATTTAATTTGAATTTGTTCAGAAGTTTGTCAAATTCAGGTCAGTCCTGGGATAGTCGTAGGATTTAGGACTATCTGACGGCCGTTCCCTGGTTGATCTGTGTGTCAAAAGTGTAACTTATTCATAATTTCAATCATTCACAAAATATCACCACACTAAGGGCAGTTGGGACTAGGCCTGGATGATAAATCCATATTTATTTATTTAATTCATTGTAATTTTATAAATATGTATTTTTTTGAAGATCTAGATTTTCTACAAGTAGTATTAACACAGTTGTAATTGGTTTGTTAAACAAAAGCTTACTATTTAATGGTGTAAAACCATGAGCTGCATCATGTCATGATTTTGAAGTTTCACAGTTTTCTGTTTAGTTGCATTCTACATTCAGGCCAGGTCCCAGAATAAAAATGTTTGACATAAAAGCTAATGTTTACTTTTATTTTAAGTTATTTCAGTCATTTGTTCTTTTTTTTATAATTATTATTATGGCACTAAATTGGATTTGGTTTGAAAAAAATAATTTTTTTTTATTTTAACTGATCTTGCTGAGCCCTAATGCAGACTGAATGCAGTTGTTTCAAATCTTTAATCTTTATGGAGTTTGCATGTTCTGCTCATGCATGTCTTTACCACTGCAGGTTTTTCAGCTTCCTCCACATTTTCTTAACTATCTTTAGTATGTGACTGTATGGCTGTTTGTCATCCTTTATCTCAATATGTTGGCCTAAGATGGACTGACATCATCCAAGTTCTTTCGAGTTAGACCCACTCCCCAGTGTAAATTGTAGTAGCATCAGTTTAGCATTTTGTCCCATTATGCACAGCCAGCGA
>NW_015150624.1:1120080-1124529 GCF_000732505.1 Cyprinodon variegatus
GTAAACGCTACGCCTATGAGAAAAAGGAGCAGCGCATGAACCGAACACAACACATGCCAATTGAAACCGTTCCATCCCTATTAAACATATATTGACGTAGCTGCTGGTTAAAATTCACTGAGTGCTGCTGTGTCTCTCCTCCTCCACGTAGCGATTCTGTACGCAGTGAATAGCGACCCCAGATAATATTATGTCTCAAAGCAACAGATCCGATGATATTTCACAGAGAGGAGAGACTCAAGAGCAGCAGGAGTGCAAGGAAAAAATACGGACTGGAAACGCTCTGAACACAGACAGCTGCACCCAACCCCAGTTACTGTTGGCTAAAGTAAATCAGCGGAAATTATTGGCGGGGGCTGTCCCCTCCATACCCAAAGTTGTAGGGGACATGTCCCCACCAGTCCTTCAGAAAGTTACGCCAGTGATTTTGACCTTTCAAAATGTATAAAACAATTACTTATGTAGTATATATGTTTGAGTAAAATGAATCATCCACCACTCTACACATTCTCTGAATGTATGGTTATTAAAATATTTATCATTTTGATTTAGAAATAATTAAAGTATTCAGTGTAGAGTTTGTAGAGCAGAGTTCAGTCTCTCTTTTGTTGCCGTTGGTTTAGGTATTAACGGTTGAGTGTTGTTTCATGCAAATGGATCATAAATCAGACACATTAAACAGCAAAGTCCATCACATACAAATCTAATATCAGAGGCAGGTGGTGATGATAAGAGCTGATTCATCTGATTATACAGCAGAAAGGTGACCAATCCAATTACAGCTCCCGCCCAGACAGAAGTCTGCTAATGATTTACTAACATGCATGCTTGGTGTGAGAGATTGCTGAAGAGCGAACAACACAATGCAAGCGAATGTCTACTGTCTCTGCATGGTCATCCAGGAGGAGTGCGTCACTGGGTGCAATCAGCTGGCTTTGAACCAATCTGACTATATGAACTGGCTGAAAATGCCTTGAAAAGACATGTTGTGAATTGGCACTTTAAGAATAGACTGCATGGAATTAAATTAATTGGACTGAAGCAACTTCCTCATCATCAGCTTTTCCATGTGTAAGGATAAGACTGGTGCTGGACTGGAGATCTGTGCATCTAATAGGAGCAAAACAGCTTCACTCCCGCAGGTATTCTCAGATAACATCAGCACAGCAGTCTGACCTTTCTGCATTACTCACAATCTACTGCTGGTAAGCATGATTGATCTGTTCAGACATAAAATACAGTGAGGAAAATAAGTATTTGTCACACTGCTAGAAATCATGGAGGGGTCTGAAATTGTCATCGTAGGTGCATCTGCTTCTCTAATTCTCCTTAGGTGTGTGTCAATGGTTTTTTTTATCCTGTTTGTCTCTGTGTTGCCCTGCGATGGCAACCATGTACCCCGCCTCTCGCCCGTAGATGGCTGGAAATAGGCACCAGCAGCCCTTGCAACCCCGCTTGGGATAAAGAGTGTCAGAAAATGGATGTATATGTCTGTGTGTGTGTGTGTTTGTGTGTATTTATATATATATATATATATATTGAGTTTTGTACATATATGTATAGATTTATATGTACAAAACTCTCAATCCCTTCAAAAATACAACAAATATTAATTCTAAGATCTCAGAGGAAAAGTACAAATACAAGTCCATTATCTAAGGGAAAGAGAACATAATTTGTGAATTTCACTAGAGCTATTTCCTATACTTTGGGGAAGTATGATGTGATAGGAAGAGGGACAAGGGTCAGCATCCCTCTCCTTGGACATCTTGTGCAAAACATCACCTATTGTCACTCACATGCTATATTCTTCTCTCTGACAGTGCAATAAAACATGCCAACTACCGTGTAGCCTGTGTAATTTTTTACTTAGTAAATCTCTGCAGTGCAAGTGCAATCATCCAAGTCAACAATTATCTAATCCTCCCTAGCGCTCTACTTTTTTTTATATCTCAAGGAAACATATTCCAGGACATTACAGCTTTTTTGTACTATATACACTGTTTTTATAATGTCTGTTGTGTTTTTATCATTAATGGCATCTTGCTTTAATTGTGCCCTTTGTACTCTATATAAGCCAAATCGATTTCCTTGTAAGTGCAAACCTACTTGGCAATAAACTTGATTCTGATTCTTTGAAATCAGAGGGATACTTTCTTAAATAACTTGGTTTGAACTAGATCAAACATACAAATTGAAGGCTTAATGTTCAGCTGGATGAAAGCAGTCCAAACTAGGATCGGATTTTATTGTTACCTCAGATGCTGCCTCACCTTCCAGCGATAAACCAATCATATTTAGACGGGTACCAATTAATTTATTTTTAGATAGAATCAATCTTATTTATAAATAATCCCATAAAATGATTACTGCTTAGAGCAGGGGGAATGGATGGATGTAATAAAAAAGATTTCTAGGATTATTCCTATTATCCTCCATTAATGAGGAGAAATATCATTTTATACTGCACTAGATTTTTTTCAGACTGCGTAGGATTTCTTTAGGCATGTAGAGTGTCATTTTCTCTCAATTTTTCAAGCATTTTCCTTTAAGGTCCACAGATCTGTGTCAAACTAAGGAGCCAATCTCCTATTGTTAAATTTCTTTCTTTTTTATAAAGTGCCCACCTTGTCCAAGGCACTACACAGAGACCTGGTGACCTATTAACAAAATCATCAATTTCTAAAGGGAAATAAATCGATGTTTGCGCTGGTCAGAGAGGACCGGGTTGTTAGGAAATACTGTTATTCCTTAACATTTATTACTATATGTTAGCACAAGATCCAAAGTAGGAAGATGAGAATGTGTGGGACTATTCACATTTTGAACAAAGCTAATTGAATAAAAGATAGCATTAATGGCTGCATTAAAGCTTTCATCTTCAATGTCAGCTTGGATGTTAAAATCCCGCACTATGATGACCTTGTTAGTATTTAACGCTTAATAACATATGTAGGAACTCTGAAAACTCATCTAAAAATTCAGAGTAAGGACCTGGTGAACAATACAAAGTTACAAAAACAAGAGGTTTTGTCGTTTTTAAAATTTGGATGAGAGAAACTAATAGTTAAATCTTCAAAAGAGTTTTAATTATTTACTGCCTTTGTAGTAATTAGTAAGTCAGACTGAAAGATTTTTGCTACTCCTCCTCGCCCAGAACTTCTGGGTATGTGAAAATTTAAATAAGGAGTGAAAATTGAAGAAGTTGCCTCATTTATGCTCACATAAACCTCTAGATGCAGCCAAGTTTCTGCCACATAAATCAATGTGATTATCACAAATCAAGTCATTAACTGACTTTTTTCAAGAAATAGGAGTTATTTTTATTTTGGTTAAATTATCATAATTTACTACTGTTTTTGTCATTTATTTGATTTTGTTGTGGGCAAGACAATATCTTGATGGAATAACGGCAGAGAAGCTTCAGAGAAGTGTTTTACAATATGACTCTGCTTCCTGGTGTGAACCCTAGGCTGTCAGGGTTTTGAAGAGCTTATAAATTTGGCCAGATTCCTAAAAAGAAGAGCTGCTCCATCCAAAGTGAGATGGATGCCGTCTCTTCGAATCAGACCAGGTTTTCCCAAAAGTAATATATACTTCAGCTGAGAAATGGCCTCTGCGAAACGTTACATTTTTCCGATTCAAGACACACAAAAACAAGGGTGAACATTGGTCTAGCTTTAGAGCATTTGTGCCAACATTAGGAAGAAACTACTTTGGTTCAGTGTGCCCCTGATTTGACATCACAGACGCCAGTAAATTGGTTCTGACCAGTCGGCCCATTTGAGGTTCACCTTGAAACCCTCAATCCAATGGACATACTCTTTTTGTCGTTGTTGTTGCACATGTGGACAATAGTCTTGTGTGCAACCTTTATAGAGTGTTCTGTTTTCAGATCGGGTAAACCAACTATTTTCTCTGTCCCTTTTTCTCTTACAATTATTTATTTTTTCACATTTTCTATCAGGCACAGGGGGGGAAACAGAGGCCAAGGTGTCCCTTGTGGAGGCCCCCGGTCCCGACTCCGAAATAACTCCCAGTCTTGAGAACATCAAGGCAGCTTATGAAGGTGGTGATGAGGAAGCAGCCAGGGAGCTGATTCAGCAGGCCTGTTGCGTGGACTGTTCAGGGGGGATCCATCCCGACGGGGTGAGTGATGAAGTAATTTATTTTTAAAAGAGGTCAATGACATTTAATTATTTAATTTATATTTTTAAATGTTTTTTTTTTATCATATTAATTGGGCATTTACTCATGTTCTTGTGTATTTTACTAAATAAACAATAACATGATTAAATGCAACATTCATATGTATATGTTTCATGTAATATTTTAACCTTCCCTCTATCTTAGGGATTCAGCATAATACATACATAAAAATGGAGGTATATGTACATAATACATATATATATATATATATATATATATATATATATATATATATATATA
>NW_015150624.1:1124612-1127604 GCF_000732505.1 Cyprinodon variegatus
TATATATATATATATATATATATATATACATATACATACCTCCATTTTTACAACAAAGGCTGGAAGTTGGTCTGAACAAAGAAGTTGGGTTTAGGTTTTTCATCCACTCGTGTTAGGATTAGCCATAGCCCTCAGGAAATGGGGAGAAACTTATGGAAGAAATTTTGTTAAATTATTGTTACGTTTTAAGGAAATTTCATTAAAGATATAATACAGAAAAAAACTTGATAAATGTTTCAATCCAAAAAAATTTAAAGAGTAACTTTGATGTTTTCTCAATATGCATTATACAATATATGAATGCATATTTTATATACATAGTTTTTTATTTATTTTTAACATTTTCTTTTTTCACAGATTTTATCTTTATATTTTATGAAATTTCTCTTTTTCAGGCAAAATTTTACGAATAGCATTCAGCGTTTCCAAGATCACATTCTCTTCACTTCATTCCCAATATAAATGCTCACTTTAAATTTTAAACCAATAAAAAGGTTACTACAAACTATAGAAGAGGATTAGAGCCACTGAAAAAATAATAAAAAGTTAACTGATTTTTAAATATTATTTCAGTTTAATATGGGAAAAAGTTAGAAATCTAGCTTTCATCTAAGAGTTCTGACTTTTTTCTCAGAATTAAGACTTTTTTCTCAGAATTAAGACTTTTTTCTCAGAATTAGGACTTTTTTCTCAGAATTCTGACTAAATTCTGACAGCTAACAAACATGTTAGCATAAATCCGTTGCCATGTCTGTTTTAGAGACTAGCTGTCTTGTTTTAATCACCTTCTGCTCTTCCAATAATGTAATAGCATCACCGGCCATTCAGTGGCCCTAATCCTCTTCTGTAACTAACGTGCCAGCAGACCAACAACAATGCGTCTTTGCTCCTTACTCCATATACTGTAAGAGATGTGATCTGTGAAATACAATTTTCAAAAATAGAAACTCGTTAAGCTCAATTTAAAAAATTGAAATTTGAAAAAAGAAATTATTAAAGAAAATACAAACTAATTAATACTATTGATTATGTATAAAACAAAATCTGACGGCAATTAGAAATAAAAAAAATTAAATGTTGAAGAAAAATATAAAAAAAAATCTTAGTAAACGGCAAAGTTACTCTCAAAACCTGTTTTTTAATCCAAATCTTTAGCAATTGTCTTTGTTTAAACATTTCTACAAACAGCAGTCAGGAGTATTTTATGCTTTTAAAAAAAGCCAGAATTTGGAGTATAACCCCGAATTCTGCTCCCCCTGTTTTCCCTTCACTCTGCTCACATCTTTCCAACAGAGCAGTTATGTTGGTGTGCTGATTAATGACAGTGGTTCCCTGACTTCTCCGAACGTCATGATCTACAAACAAACTCTCCATCCTTCACCATCATAATTCAAAACTTCAGTTTTTTGTTCTGCTCCGCCTGCACCTCTCGCTCTTGCTCTCTTGGGAATTCAAAGAACAGATCTTGATGTTATTACCGCATATGCCATTGGCGATGCTTTTCACAGACCGACAGAGGCGGTCTGCACAGATATGATGCAGACAGGAGAGGAAGATTTGGAAGCTGTCCATGTAATAAAACTTAAACTAAAGTTTAGAAATAAAAAGATTAAAAGAAAAAGATTGAAAATTTAGGCCAAGTTAACCAACCCCCAGTGTGCACATCAGGTATGTATTATAAAACTGGCAGTAAATTTCCTCTCCAGAAATCAAATCACACCTATTGTGAACCCCTCATTTGGTGTTTCACAGCCTCCCTCAGGGGGTCCAGACCCCCACTTTGGGAACCCCTGCCTATTGTTAAATTTAGTTTTTTTTTGTAAAGTGGCCACATTCTCCAAGGCAGTACGCAGAGACCTAGTGACCTATCAACAAAATCATCAATTTGTGAATGGGAACTAAATTAATGTTTGCACTCTGCCATAGTTTTCAGTGATACAGAGGAGAGAGAAAATCAAACAGATTATTTTAAAATGTATAACTGCGATATCTGTAAATTATTTGCTGAAGTGGTCAGAGAGGACAGTGTTTTGAGGAAATACTGTTATTTCTTCACATTAAATACCATATGTCAACACAAGGTCCAAAGTATGAAGATGAGAATGTGTGGGACTATTTACATTTTTAACAAAGCCAATCAAGTCTAAGATAGACTGCTCTGGCTCTGCTTTACCAAAAACAGCTTTGATTATATGATCTGGCTGAAGAACAGTATTGCTCCATGCTTTGGGGATTGCTGTGGTTCTTGGTTTTGCTTCTCTTTTTCACAGATAATGATAAAGAAATGTGCTTTAAAACAGTCAGTTTTGATCGTTTTGAACCTGTGGGAGCTTAAATGTGATGAAGTGAATTATTTTGTTATTAAATTCAGACACACATGTAGAATGAAGAAATAGTAGTTATTTAATTCTCCTCTTTAGTAGTGAAGATTGCAGACGGCATTTGCAGATGATGCTGTTAACACCTCCCTCTGTGAGGCCAACGGAGAGCTGCAGGGAGTTGGCTCATACGGTTTCTTTCTCCTATTTGTGAGAAAACCAAATGATTGGCAAACACAAGAAACTTCAGGGGCTGTGTGCAGATAAGGAAATGCATGTCAGTGATGCCTCTGCGTGTTATTTTGAGTGACTGCGGCTGACACTAGGAGCTCAGCTCAAACATGACACTTCTGCTTATCTGATGCCCCATCACATTTTTCTTTTATTGATCTACATGTGTTCTTTTAACCTGACAACAGCCAGATGCATGTCTCGCTCCACCTAGCTCCACTCACATACATCTGGGAACCCGCCATAGGAATTGCCTTTACTGAAGGCTGGGCCTTATCAAAACTCCTTGCATATGATTGGATAAGCCACTTGTCTGTCATCTTTATTGACGTGCTATTTCAACCACTCACACCGAAGCTAACCCGTGCATGTGAGAGGAGGAGCCATTTGGTAGATCAAGCTCTTGCCAAATCCGGTCGGGAGAAGGGCGAAAACATCGTTTC
>NW_015150624.1:1127622-1153961 GCF_000732505.1 Cyprinodon variegatus
GAAACGATGTTTTCGCCCTTCTCCCGACCGGATTTGGCAAGAGCTTGATCTACCAAATGGCTCCTCCTCTCACATGCACGGGTTAGCTTCGGTGTGAGTGGTTGAAATAGCACGTCAATAAAGATGACAGACAAGTGGCTTATCCAATCATATGCAAGGAGTTTTGATAAGGCCCAGCCTTCAGTAAAGGCAATTCCTATGGCGGGTTCCCAGATGTATGTGAGTGGAGCTAGGCGGAGCGAGACATGCATCTGGCTGTTGTCAGGTTAGTGTTCTTTAGGCCTAATGAGTAAATTAAAAGATAGGGTCTGGTGTTCAGGGGGGAAACCAAAGATATTAGGTCCCTATCCACCTTGGTACATACCTACAGACCTGTGTCCGCTATGTAAAAAGTGGAAGGGGACTGCCAGAGATGACAAGGAAGGCAGAAGCTCCCCATACATCTCAAAAACATTTTTCAGGTGTGTACTATGAACTTTAAGCCACGCCCCCTTTTGTTCTCAACTGAGAAATAAGATTGGTATCTTCGCCACCACTGGTTTTAGCCTCAATGTTTACATCTGTCAGGGTTCATGCTACATGTAATTGATCGTTGTGCACTGCTTCTTCATCTTTATCTTCAGAACAGTTAAAATAAATAGCAATGTAAAGCATATAATAAAGCATACTGTCTATTTGTATAGTTATTTTCCATTGTTTTTAATTGTCATTACACTGTCACAGGCACAGAGCAATGAAATGAACACTCTGTATTTAACCCATCCCCTTAGGGAGCAGTGCGCTGCTATTGTGGGCCGCCCGGGGAGCAGTGTGGGGTTAAGGGTCTTGGTCAGTGACCCATCGGCAGTCCGTTGGAGTGGGGCATGAACTCAGAACCTCAGGGATCCAAGCTCTATGCCCTGACCACTAGGCCGCCACTCCCCCAAAGCAGGCATTAGCGTGAAGGGTCTTGCATAAGGACCCACATTGGCAGCTTATTCCCCCCAGCTGGGGGATACGCACCTAGGCGTCCTGTTTGCAGGATGGGTCACTAAACATATTCTAATCATAATCAGAGTTCAAAATGAATTTTTATATCATGAAATGTCAAAATTTACTTTTAAAAACAAATGCCTTTGGCTCTCGTTTGCCATGAAGCTGGCGAGCTCATGACGCCAGATGATGCTAAAGTGGCTATGCTAGTGTTGTGAAGGAAAACTGGAGAAGGCGGTCCAGTGATGATAACTGACTTTGTCACTCAGCCATTCAAAATGGCCCTTCCCAGACAGACACCAGCCAACTGGCAGCCCGCTTCCCTGCAGCTTCCAGCAAAATCCTCTCCAACTTCCAGCCACTGGCCTTCTCCTGGGCGTGCATCATTTTTTAGTCTGATTCCAACCTTACACTGAATTACAGGGCCTGACCAGGAGATGGTGCTTCTCTTTAGATCGTAATGTCCACAAATCATGACAAAAAGAATATTTTAGTAAAAAGATTGATGTTTAAAAAGGAATATAAAGAACCTACTAGCACTAAGTTGCTAACTGGTTAGCAAGATGCTTCTGAGACACCGGCCACAATCATACTTGCTTGTGAACCTTTTGCCAAAACAACCCCACCCTCTTGATAAACGACCAGTCACAGGCGTGCACCACCAGAATTTGGAAATGCAACGGTTGGAACGGCCGTTTCTCTTTGACTTTAAAAGCGTATACCAGCCCTTGACGCCCCACCATGGTTTGTATGCTTGTAAATTTGAATAATGCTGTGAACAACCTCTTACTTGAAGCCTGAAAAAAGTCAGGTTTAAGTATGACATAAAAAATCTCAATAATTTTATGAAACATTTTTATTTGAGCTGGAAGTTCTTAGTTGATGATCAAACTAAATAAAGGCCACATGTTTCTGTTTCATCGTATGTCCTCCTCCAGGTCCGTCTGCTGTCTCTGGCCACCCAGCACTCTGATATAGTGAGTGTGTGCTACCTCCTGAAAGAGGCCCGTATCCCTGTTCCTCAGGAGCCGTCGCTCTGTAACCCGGCTGTCCTGGCGGCACATTGCGGTTTTTCCAACCTGCTCAAGGAACTGCTGGATTCCATACCTAGTAGGAGAATAAACTCTTCAACAATCATCACTTTTTATTCAGCTAAATCTGATTCAAATCACTTTCAAAATCAAGGTAATGATTTGGTGGCAAGGGTCTAAACAAATGAAATGGATTTGAAGCAGTCCTGTGCATGATGCTTCAGTTTTGTATGCTAGGGCCTGCAGAAGTATTCACTACCCTTTGGCATTTGTTATGCTTTGTTGCTTCACTACCTGGAAATAAAATGAGCGCTACAGCTGGAAGTTGCCAAACTAGGGCCTCTAGGGGCTAAGAGTTAGTGTTGCATTGGGCGGGGCCCCAATCCAGCACTAAAATGGTGGTATCGTTATCGGCGAGTACCTACAAATAGGGCACCAATTCCATTTTGAGAGCCAAAAGTTTATTCAACTATTGTCACCCAAAAAGTTCTACTGGATTCACTTTGTATGAGTCTTTTTCCTGTTTCACAAAGGTAGGCAGCAGCTTGACAAAGCCATGATGGCAATTATTTTACATCCAATTAGTATGCAGATCTTCATACATACACACACGCACATCAATTCAAACCGATGGTATCGGCCAGTACTGCACAGCCAGGTATTAGGTATGGGTATCGGGGCCAAAAACACACAAAAAAACATTGGTGCAACACTAGTTATCAGTTATCGTGTCATTGTGGATCCCTTTAAGTAATTGAATAGTAATTGTAATAGTCCTTTTTGTTTACCGGTTAGGTGTTTGCCTGAAAAGAGACCTGGTGAACTGCCTGCTCGCCACCGCCTGTCAGCAGGGTCACTTGGAAGTGGTCCGTCTGCTGGTCCACAGCTACGAGGCAGATGTGAAGGACTTTGCCATCCATAGCAACGAGTTTGCTGTGCTCTGCGGGCTGCCGCTGTACGCGGCTGCTCAAGCAAGTAAGGAGACAAGGGTTTAGTTTGGTGTTACTTTCTGCTCTGAAAAGATAGTAAAGTGATGTTCAATCTCTGCTTTATTCTGATTTCTCTTGGTGGCCCCTCGCATAAATCACTTTACTTTCAATTTCTGAGACTAGCAGGAAAGAACTGTGTTTTCTTCCTTAAATAGTAGGATGAGCTGTTAGCTTTGAATCAGCTACTACTGTAGAGAAGTTTCCTGATGAAATAAAGGCGGGAGAAGAAGATTTAAGTTCTTATTTACTGAGATCCAAATCACTTTTATATCACAAGTCAGGGTTCCTACTGGTCCTTGAAATCTTTGAAAGTTTGTAAATTATGTGAAATTAGGAAGCTGAGGCAGAGGCATATCTTGCAAGAAAAAAGGTTAATTTTGTTTTAAAGTCCTCGGACGGAGAGATAGGCTCTCTGACAGCAGCAAGCTCAGTATAAACATTTATACCTTACAAAATCACACACACTCACTTTGTTTTATTCTTTTTGTATACTAATATGTATTTTACACTCGTTTTTTCTCTATTTTATAATTTTATTGTATTTTATGATTGTGTACAGCACTTTGGTCCTGTCCAGTGTATAAAGTGCTTCATAAATAAAGTTGGTATCGTATGGTGCACACACTCACTCCCCCCTAGGGGAACCACCCCACCCCCTGTATAAAGAACTTTCTCACACTTGAATATTTGGTTATTCCCAAGAAAAAACACTTGACATACAAAAAACAAGGACATACATTTTAGCCAGATAAACACTCTGCTGTTCACGGCATCAAGGAGGCTGTGTGACCTCATTCTTATCTCTCATGAATCTTCCCTTCACCCTTGTCTAGAGTAGGGAGGCAACTGCTTTCTGTCATCCCCACTCTTAGCTCCATAACTTAACTCCAGCATACAGACTGGTACACCACATCTAAACAATCACCTCTATTTAGGCAGAGGAAAGGGACACTCAAAATATTTTATCTCACAAATAGGCCAAGGAAAAATATTAGGAATGCTCGATATTGCCTTTTTTGCCGATATTCCAAATGCTGAATTTTGGATTCCGATATAAGCCGATACCGATATAAACTAATTTCACATCATGGCAGTCACAAAATTTAAGCATAACCTAGATTTACTGTGATGCCCCACTACACACTGTATATTCCACAAATAATTACCATTGTAGAGGATAAAAACAGGATTTCAACTTCAGGAAAATGCAAAATTTGACATTTATTTTCAACAACATTTTGGAATATGCTCTTCCTGAGATTAACCTGACAATGAATATTCAAACAAGAGATAAATCTATTTTCTTCACAAATAGGAAAAAAAGTGTACCTCACTAGTACACCTGTATTGCACAGAATTGAATGTAAACACAAATGAAGTCTAATGTAGGATCGCTGTTGAAGCACGTCTTGGTTCCCCCACGCATGACAAGGACCTCACATTCGTTGCAAATCGCAAACTTCAAGTCATTATTTGAAACTTTAAAAAAGTTCCACACCGCAGACATTTTTCATTACAAACAGTTTAGCTTCGCTGCTGCAACACAGTTTGCCGTCTGGCACAGTTTAATGACGTCATCAGTGAGCCTCGCGTGTTGGCAAGAGCGCTCGCTTCAACATATTTCGCAAAATCTAGGCATTATATTATCGGCTTTTAATTATCGGGAGAAAACCCGATAAGGATATGGACAGATATCACATAATTATGCTAATACCGGCCGGTCAATATTATCGGACATCTCTAAAAAAATATGCTTCCACAATAAAAAAAAAAAAAAGTTCAAGGCCCCAGGAAAGTGTTTGAAGAAAGCCATAAAAAGGCACCAGCCTGTCAGGTGCACTGCCTGCAGCAGATCAACCAAAGCAGAGACCATTGGTGAAGCTGCATTGGTCCAGTTATGATACATGAGCATATCATAAAATATTCCTTTGAAACTGATAGCAGGGAGAACATGTTGTTTTTTTTTTTTATGTCAAATTGTATGCATTGACTCTGGCTGCCGGTGTTCTGTCAGATGAGCATACCCCGTCAGAACAGCATACGCATGCGCAAGACGTCAGATTTGTGTTTATCCCTTTAGTTTTGTATGAAAAATAGACTTTAAACTATATCAACGGGCGTGCATCGCTTTAGTCATGAACAAAAACTAACAAATTAAAGGAGAAGTTCGGTTTTTAACACTTTTAGCCCATTTTGGCATACCCCTTGAAGGGCATACCCTTCAAAAAACACCAAAAAGTAAGTAATGAAGTCGTTTTTTTGTACATGACTAAAGGGATACATGCCCGTTGAGGTAGTTAGAACCGTGTTAAGGGATAAACTAAAGGGATAACCTGGTATTGACTATGGGTATGCTGGTCTGACAGGGTATGCTCATCTGACAATCGGTTCATTTCTCATATAAAGAGGCGATATTGACACATATTTTACTGCAGTATTTGGCTTAGAATGAAATAGCATTTAATAGAAATTGTATAAACAATTTTATTGTTTATAGTTATTGTCAAAATTGTAAGAAATAATTTAGCCTGTGGCCACATCAGCAGACTTTATTCAGAAACTTTATGAAGCTGAATTTCTTTTAAAGAATCAAACATGCATCCTGAACTATTAAACAATTTTCTGCTTAGTCGTTGCATTTGAGAGCACTGGCCCTGAAAAGTCCTTGAATTCCATGTAGCCAAGGTGTGGGCGCCTGAGCAATATGCCAGAATTTTACTTTGTTCCTGCTTCAAAAAACAGCAGCTACAGATATGTAATATGTTTTAAACAGATGTTCCTGTTTTTAGAAAGTCTGAAATAATATGTCTTAAAAATTAGGTTAAACATCTTCTTTGCAGAGTGGGCGAGGAAATAGGTTGGACACCAGTGACCGCTTAGAAATGCTCCATGCATTCAACATTTCTTTGAACAGTTCTGCAAAAAATGTTTGCATGTGTTTAAGGGGAAGATCTAAAAAAAGCAGCAAAGAGAAAAAGTGTGAACTTTTTTATCTTCAGTTTCTTCATCAATATGCAGATAATATTCTAACAAAAGCACAAAATTCTTAGTATTATTTACCACGTGCAATGTAATTTTTCCATTTGAAACCCAACTGCAGTTGTAGGTTTGGTGTCTATTTTAGCGCTTTTAGAAGTCTGGAGGAAAGTTGCATGCAAACATTACATTTCTACAGTCACTGTGGCTGCAAAGGAGGATGATGGGGTGGGGGGTATTCTGTGACCATGTTAACACATTTTAACAGTCACAAAAAAATAATACCGGTAGTAAAATAATATCAATAAAGAAAAAAAAAAAACTCACAGGCCATCACAAATTAAACGCAGCTTGACGATAGACATTGTATAGCTAAACTAAAACAATGACTGAACTGAAATGTTGTGGCAGATTTATTAAAACACCAAATAGAATCTTAACGGCCACCAGAGAACAACCTTCAGCGAGCCTGTGAAGAGATGGGAGGATTTTTTTTCCTAGTGCGTCTGCATGAAGCATAGTTGTGTTTTATTAACACTGATGCCTGAATTTATATGCATGTTAATATTTTTTTGATTTTTTTTGTTGTCTTTTGGTTATTGCTAAATAAGGTTGTGATTGTTACTTTTGTTAATTTACAAAAACAGTAGAAATTTTGGTATGTAGCAAATTAGTAACTACAGGCTGATTGGAAAAAGAATAAGATAAAAATCAAACAATATTAAAACTGTAATAAACAGATTATATCTGTAGACAATGAATTAAATCATGTCTCTTACATTGTAACAGCCGATATTTAACAAATTACGTGTAACACAGTTCAAATTGGTAAAGGTAATTATGAGAGTCAATAATATATATATATATATCATATATTTATAGTTTTATATATTTATAGTTTTAAAGAAGGTTGTAACAGTCAATACAGAACTGCTTATTTAGGATAGGCGCTCTAAGTTTAGACTTTAGCCCACACCTTTTTACTGAAATATCTTCCTTTAAAGGAACCTTTATTATGTTTTTTTTTTTTTTTTTCTTTTGTATAATGTTTAGGAAATGCAAATATATGGTGTATTACATTGTATTGTTTGGAAACATCCATTTCACTAAAATCAAGGAATTTATAAATAATAAATTACTTAAAAATCACTCAGTAATCAAACTGACATTTATTTTCCAGTATGATATTATTTTAATGACTATTGAAAGATTATTAAAAGTTTTTTCTAAATAGCAACAGTTTAGGGCATAGCTTTAATATAATGGCCTGATTTAGTAAATATGCTACAAAGAAGATGGTCAGATAACTTTCATAAAATAGTTTATCTGTGAATGAAGGTAGTAAAAACACTCTAAAAGCAAGTCAGTGTTATTATTAGCTTTCCTTATACACAAAAATAGCTCCTTCTTTTTTGATTTTTGTCTTTAATGTCTTGTTCCTGAGAAAATATGTCCGTCAGCATCCAGTCCTACTTGAAGCAACTGTATGCCAAAGGTTCCTAGGTCTGCATCGGACGTATTAAAATTGGGATGGAAAAGATACTCTCCAGCCTCACCTGCTGTTGCAGGTCAATTTAAAAGCTGATGATGATGATGATAAGAACTTACGGAGTCAGATGCCAGCATTGCAACTGATAGATTTCAAGGGAAAGAATCTCTGCAAACACCTTTTTTCTCTCTGGCGTTTTCAAGTGTGTAAAGATGTTGTTGTGTTTTATAGGTAACGAGGAGATTGCTCACTTCCTGATAGAAAACGGAGCTGAATTTTCATCCTACACCCTGATGGACTATCCAGACTTCAGCAAACGTCTCCTGAGACAGAAACTTCATGAAACCACTGGTGCCAATGGAGTGGAGGTCTGTCTGTGTTTTATCCAGCACCTGTTTGGTTGTTAGAGGAAGAATCTGTTCTGATGATAAGGAGAGTGATTCAAGATTATGTGCTAATCATACCCTCCCCAGTGTGGTATTGATTGATTATTGACCCACCCTCTCCACTTAAAAAAAAATATACACATGCACAACCCTGTACTCGCTCTTGAGAGGGAACGTCTATTAAACGCGTGCAAGAGCATGCACGGGTCCATTTCTCCTCGTGCACGCTCTGTTTAAATGCTGCTGTTCTCATAGCTCATACCGGCTTACTGTGTCTGAACGTCTGCCCTAACACCAAATCCCTCAATCACTATATAGAGCAAAGACTGTATACTCTGTTGTCTTACCGGTCGCACAAATGATCACAGCTTTTTGTTCCCAGTTGGTCATGTAACTCCTCCTCTACAGCGCTGTGCCTGTGCCATTTTTCTTATTAGTTGCCACTATCAGGTAGCGACAGCGGGCAGCTGTGACAGAAAATCCCATAATGCTTTGCGAGGTGAGCTCTCCACGCAAAGCATTCTGGGATATATCTGCCTCTTCTGAGGCCTTCCTTTTCTTCTCCTACACTTCGTAGACACTTTTTCTCTTACGACCCTTGGTTCTACTTGGTCCCAATGGAATTTCCCATTGGGAACCTACTAGCACTAAGTTGCTAACTGGTTAGCAAGGAAGAAAAAAACTGGGCCAAATCACTTTAATGATACTCAGAAGACTTGGGATTTTAACATAAAGCCTCTGTCTGGTTAAAATATTTAAATAACTAACTCCAAAAGCCTTTTATAAATCATTTAGTTAAAAAAATATTTTTAAAAACTCATTTTAATTAAGTAGACTGGAGGACCTTGTCTATTCAGACAGGCCAACAATTCCCTTAACGACCCCCCTTTCAGAGGCATAGACAGGTATGGGGTATTGCAGGCTAACAAAAGAAGGCAAATGACCTCCCATTCCAAAGGTGTGGACCCCTTCATCTGTTCAAATTTGAATGTTTTCAAAATCTCTGTTTAAACTCATTCCTGACATTTTGAATTGGAAAAGCTTTCTGGATGGGAAGCAAAACGCCTTCAAACTTGGAAACAAAGTCCAGTGGATTGTTTTTAATATCCTTATTTTGTAATCATTCTAATTAGAGAAATTACGGGTTTTCCATTAGCTTTTAAACTGTAACCATCAAAGCTCGTCGTCTGAGTCAAAGCTGTCTGTTGGTGAGTTTGTCTGTCGCTTTGTGTCTGCAGGGAGTCAGCGTGTATTGGAGCGGCTTACAGCTGCCTTTCCTGGAGCTGGACTGGATCATGGATGTCTGCTCACAGATTACCCACCTGGACCTGTCCTCCAACAGCCTCAGTGCTCTGCCCTCCGTCGTCCCCTGGGGGCTCATCCACCTGAAAACTCTGGATCTTTCCAGCAACGCTCTGAAAGAGCTGCCGTTTGCTCAGAACTCGCAGGATGTGATCTGCTGCAGGTGCATGACGTAGATCATCTGAACACCTATTTTTTAATTAGATTTGCTGAAACACTAACCTTTATTCAAAGATATTTGATTCCTGCTTTTACCTTCACCCACTTTGTGTTTTCACTCTCAATAAATTAATCATTAAAGCTTTTGTTTGCATATAAAGAACTACTATACTATCGTGCTTCTCAAACTTTCCAATGGTTCAGGTTACAGGTTGTGACACTCTCCCATAACCAGCTAAAGAGTTTACCAACGGGACTTCTCCATCTGACCCGCCTTCAGAAACTCAGTGCTGCTAATAACCAGCTCACCACCCTGTTCGACATCCCCTCCAGTACGTTCCATACCAGGTTTTGTGATTGTGTTCACTAGGGGTGTGGGAAAAAAATCAATTTGGCGATAAATTGTGTTTTGCGGGTGCCCAATATAAAATCAGATTTTCAGTTCTAAATATCAATTAAAAATCGGAGGGAAAATGGGCTTCCTCGGCATCGCCACTATGGCAGATGGAGCTGTGGAGCACTTTTTATTGTGCGGCGCAGCGCCGCATCTGTAGATTAGTCAGTCAAAGTGGAAAGCGTGAACTGACTCAAACCCCAAACAACATGGATACCAAAATAACTAAACAGTCAGTATTATCTGATGAAAATATTCAGCACTTGCTTTATTATCTACCCATTTAATTTTGATAGCTGGGAAAAATATTGCAATAAATAGTGATATTGTGATAATATTGCATCATGACCCAAGTATCGTGACACGTATCGTATCCCAACACCCATCCAATACTCACCTCTACTGTTCACACATGACAGCTTTTTGGTCGGTAAAATTTGTTATTACCATGGTTAATTAACTGTTGTACAATATAATACAACAAAGCAATGCTATTTTATGGTTTGTTTCAGAATAGGGATGCAAGTTATCAGTTCGTTAAACTAAGGTTAATTGATCTTATTGATTGACCAGCTTGATATGCAGACATATTCTTAAAGTCGTAGGGAAATCATATTTAAATGTCAAATCAGTCTGGCTTTAACGTGTTTATAAATGTACTCTGGGATATGGGATTTTTCTGCAAGGGGAACCACAGCACCCACTGATCCATACCTGCATTGTATAAAAATATAAAAATCCTACTTTTCATTTTAATATGCAAGAGGCAGGTGCTAACTTTTGTTTTGTTTAATAATTCTTATTCTTTTTAATCATTGCTCTGACAGATGTGAACTGGATCGGTCTCCGTAAGCTGGAGGTGCTGGATGTGTCTGGAAATAGTTTAACCAGTCTTCACACGTCAGTCATGCACTGTTTAAAGTCCCTGCGCTGCCTTGATGTCAGCAGAAACAGATTGAGGGCTTTCCCCGACCCCTGGGCCTGTCCGCTGGTAAGATGTCCAACCACTCTCTCTATGCTTTAACCTGTTGGTGAATAAATGGTTAAACAAATGAGCATAAATACATGGATAGAAAAAAAAAAAAACACAATCTCAGAGTTTTTCTTTTTAATTTTCCTGACTTTCCTTTTTCTGGATTCCACTGTTTTTTTAAATTTCCGTTTACAAAATATGTTCTTTTTTGCTACAATAATGAAACAAAATTTACCCCATAGAAAAGACCCACATTCATTTCACATTAAACTGTAAAGTTAGCTAAAGAGTTACTCAGCATGTGAAGCATCAACAACACATCCTCTGACGATGCAGAGCTAGGAGCTGAATGCTGATGTAATGAGAACACGGGTCGAAGTGCTGCCAGTAAGTGGCTCAGATCAGGCATCTTCATGCACCGATCTCTGTTACCTGCTAAACAAAGAAAAAAAACAGGAATATTTAAGAATCAAGTCATGCTACAGGGAAGAAAAAAGATGTGTGAGATGTGGGTCACTCTGGGAAACCTGGAAGTTGCCCACTTTTTTTCTACCTAGCACAACATTTTCAACTTATAGCTCTAATGTACGGAAGCTGAAAGCGGTCTTGTCCCTGATAATTTTTAAGTACATTTTCTCATTATCTAAAGATAATGAAAGCCGTTTTCTCGTGATAATGAGATGATTGGTGTGTGGTAAAATACCTTCAATACCACAACAGCAGGAGAGAATTTAGAAGTATAAGTCATGGCAGCTTATGTTTAATTCTGTAAATCAGGGGTCTTCAACGTTTTCCAGGCCAAGGACCCCTAAACTGATGGCGAAATGGAGCGAGGACGCCCTAATTATATATATTGTAAATAGTGTTATATCAAACTGGTCCTATAGTCACTCTATTACAGATGAAGTAATGTAATGAAAGTAATTTCTCCCTGGGATTATTAAAGTATTTCTGATTCTGACTCCTGGTTGATGGGACAGGTGTTGTGAATGAAACGGTGTCCAGATTGAAAGAGCTCCTGTGTGTCGCTAAATGTGTGCATTGATGACTGAAAGACATCTTCTGCCTCCATTTATCTGTTTACTACAGTGTGTTGAATTCATGTTAATGTGGCTTTAATGACATTTCGATTAGTGGAAAAAAATTGCAGTGGGGAATATAAAAAAAGGTCTAATGAACCAATACTTTTGCAACCAGTTAAATCACAAGCTGTGAACTCACACTGTACGACTAAACCCTGCGGTTAGTCGTACAGTGTGAGCAGCAGCTGCATGCAACGACTGAGAAAAATCGCACAGTGTACGCCCAGCTTAGGGGCCGCGGACCCCCGTTGAAGACCTCCACTGTAAATAATCCTAACTTTTAGGTAACGCAACATTTTTGATTTGATGATTTGCTTCCACTTCTGATTCATAAGCAATTTGACATATGTGTCCAGGTGTTTTCTGAACAGCCCCGGTGTTACGACTCTAACAGGTATAAGATGCATTTACCCCCAAAATGGGTCTAGATTAAAGATTTTCGTAAAAAAAAAAAAAAAAAAAACAGTCAGATTTGTTAATACTATATTCCATGCAATTCAATCATCCACCACAACCTGACAATGAGTGAAAAGGAAACTAAATTTTTGCACACACGCGGTACGGTGACTGAGCAACTAAAGGCCCCACAGGCACGGATGGACTGGGAATCCAGGGCTGTTGGCCGGCCTCATTCATTACTCATGCAGGTTAATCAACTCGTTATCTTGAGAAATTCTTGTAAGATGCCTTCAGAAATGAACAGTAATATAAAACTGGTTGAAAAACGTGTGAGGATGTATTACTGAGGATAAGTGTCGATCATCACATCATGGAAAGACTTCAGTGCTTATATGATGAAACAGCAAACCTGCAGAAATGTTTGTAGTAACATGCTTAAACTTTTTCTAATCTCTTTTATGTAGAGGATCTGCAAAGCTTCTTCTAACATCATCGAGAACCTTCCAAACACCATATCCATCTTCTGGAGGACTCAGCTGCAGGAGGTTGATTTCTCTGACAACTGCCTGAAGGAGCTTCCCTCATATATCTTTGAACTGGAGGTACGAACCACCAGGTTCATCCTTACTGGATGGTTTTATGGGCTTTTATAATTAGCCTCTTCAAGCTTTAATTTATTTATGTGAATTAAAACAAAATAAACTTTGGTGATATTTTGTTTTCAAGTCAAAGCCAAATTAAGTTGTTTTGTACAAAAAGAAAAAGAAATGCAGGTGTGTAGCAAATATGCAACAACAGGCATTACAGTCAAAATTACCATGAAAATCACACAGGAAAAAATGTAAAAAAACAGATTTTATTAGTAGAAAGTAAATAATGTATCACATCTGTTTCTTTGGAGCTGTGGAGCCTTAAATTCAAACAGAGCCATTATGAGAAACGGTTGGTAAGGGACCGGTCCTGATAGAAACAAGTGTTTGCCAAAGGTTCCTAGGTCTGCACTGAATGTGTAAAAAGTAGCTCTAGTTTGTTTACGTGACACAAACTGTTTGTTGCGTATCGCTCAAATATTTGTCAACTGGCGGAGAAGTCAGACAGCTTGCCAATTGAATTATAGGAATAACTTATTTCAAGTATATAATATCTAATTATCTTATTTTGAGTGAAAAAATACTCCATTAGTATTATTTAGCAGCTCAGATTAAGGGCAAATACTCCCATTTTAGGAGACATTTTACTTATTTTTAGATTAGTTTTTGCAGTGTGTTGTTAGGAGCAAAGGTTTGGATATCAGCTCCTTTACCTTCTCTGCAGGATGTAGCTTTGACTAAGTGATAGAAAGAACTTAATCTCAGCCAAACTTCTGCTGGCAGAGCCGAGCCTGTTGATCAGAATTACTGTAAAGCAACAGATTTGAGGTGGAATGTTGTTGTTTTTTTGCATTGCAATGCTGATGCCAATGGTTGGAACTGAACGTCTTATGTTCTGGGTCAGTTTACAGTCACATTAGTAACACTAAGCCTGATCTGCATGATTCAACATCAGGATAATAGAAGGTTTGTTATTGTTTTTGTCATTAATGCTTTGCAAAGCAGAAGTAGATTTAGATTATAATCTGACCTAATTTGCAAACAGGAACCTTATTTGTTCCATGGGCTCTGGCTCTATTGATGTTCCCGGTGCTGTTAGACTTGACTGTCACCAGTACAGTGAGCCCCCCCCCATGTCGATGTCTCACCCTGCTGTTATTGGTTCTCTCCTCAGGCGATCATGTCCTTAAAGCTGTGTGGGAACCTCATAGAAACACTGCCTGCTCCCAATAAGTGGAAGTGCTCTAAGCTCAAGACTCTGGATCTTTCCAGGAACGTGCTCGGCAGGTAGGTCGACTCGCTACTGCTTCACATGTAGACACTTCCTGGTTCACAGGCGGTCACAACTCGCATTTTGTTGTTTTGTTTTGCACCAGTTAGGACGGAACATCAGGGGAGTTTGAATTACAGAGCTGATGGGGATGATAAAGTTTGTTCAAAACATTTTGTTTTGAAACTGAAGAAAAAGTAACTTAAAAAAAGACTTGAAACTGAAAATAAATTTTTGAGAGCAAAAATTGTTTTAAACATTTCTTTTCACTTTCTAATAGGTTTTTCTTTCAATTTCATTTTTTTTTTATTCAGTTTCAATGTTTTTTAACAAAAAAAAGTTTTAGCTTTACATGTATTTTTCTTTTTTTTATTTCAATTGAAATTTTGTTTTTTTATGTAAGTCTCCAAAACGTTTTGAATTTAAACAGGGGCTTTATGGCCATTTGGCAATTTTGGGGATTTTTGGGATGAAATTTAAAGTTGAAAAAAAATATATATATATATAAATATATATGTATATGTGTGTGTGTATATATATATATATATATATAAACAGATTTGAAACTAAAGGTATATATTTTAAATCATAAGTAGCTTTCATTTTTTTCTATTGTAAATCTATCTTTATTGCTCCAGGAAAATGTTGGTATACATTTTTTTAAATAGACAAAATCATTTGAAAAAAAAATATTTGAAACAACTTTTTAGATTAAAGTTTTTCTCTTTTTTTCAGTTCCCAGTGATGACTGTCAGATTAGGTGCTCTGCCTCTGCTGTAGTCAGTCTGGCGGTTCTCCGTTTTACTTTAATAACATCAGAAGGTCCAAAGAGGACTGAAAATGCTGCACAAATCTGTCAGTATAGTTTATCCAATGAGATTTGTGTCATAGGGTAACATTAACAGCTTAGATCAGTGAAGTATGTGGATTTTTAATACCAATTACATTAACATAGGGTATCGATGATGCTTTAAAAACATTTCTATTTCCTACGGTTCCTGAATGCAACATCTGGAAATATTTTGTCCAGCCACCTGAGCTGTCCACATCATTCCATACTCCATGACATTTAAGCCCCTGATGTCATGGTGTCATTACATCTGGAAAGAAGTGTTATATGTTTATAATCAATTATAATATAGGAAAAATAATACAGATTTCTTTTGTAATAATTTGAAAAAATATAATTTGAGAAAACAGAAAAGTTAATCTTAAAATCTTTTTTGGATCAAGTTTTATCTTCTTTTTTTTTTAAGTTTCAGTTTTAAAAACATGACAGTTGCAACATTGGAACATAATTCACTCCATATTTGTCTGGACCTGTCTGCAAATGTACTGCCTGCAGCCTTTAGTCTTAGTGTAATAAAAAGAAACCAACCAAGTCCCACTCCTACACAGAACAAGAAGAACCACTTCTTCTTTGCATGGTGACCTTTTCTCTTCCGTGGAGTTTTTGGTAAACTCCGTGACAGCAGAGTGATTGTTCTGAAGGTTTATGTGGTTTTGTTCAGAGTCAGTTTTGCAGTGTAGTCAGTCATTTTTACCCCTGATTTGCCTTTTTTCGAGTTTCACAGTGAATAAACTGATGTGGAGTTAGGAAGCTGAGGCAGACGCATTTTGCAAGAAAAAGGTTCAGATTTATTTAACGTCCTTAGACAGGACGTTAAATTTTTACCTTACAAAAATCCCAACACACATACTCCCCCCAGGGGAACCAACCCACCCCCTGCATAAAGAACTTTCTCACACTTGAACATTTGGAGAAAAAACAACTTCAGTTCTTTAAGGCCATTCACTGTTATTTTAATATATCTTTTACTGGCCAGATCTCATGACCTCTCATGACCTTCGTTTGGAGCCCGTGAGGCTCAGAACAGACATACCTCGACCTTTTTTACTCCACATTGAACATTTAGCAGCATAAACGATGCCTGTTATAACTGAGACAGTAAATGGATACAAACATCAACTCCAATGGAGATTACACTGTTATTCAGAGCTATTAATAAACCAGGAACACCTGGATCCACATGCCTGTGGTGAATATGCATGAGTTTGCTTGTCAGGTATGGAGGCAGGACCGGTTCCTCTGAGACCGCGACTGAGGCTGAATGATTAGAATTTCTACAAATGTTTTGGGACATCTTTTTTTTTTTTTTTTAACACCACTTAATGCAAAAATTGATGGAACAGTTGTTAATTCGTATACCAAATTGCTTTACTGGTAATAATTTTCATAATAGACTAATATTAAAGTAAATAAATGCAGCCACAAATAGAAAAACATTCTATAAACTTAAACCGACACTAAATAATCAATTATTGAAACCTAATCAAAGGTAAAAGCTTTGTGGATGCACTGTATGTACTGTATATATCCCATGCACATTTTTCTTCCTTTGGTACTTCTTCTTCTTTGACTATTTGAGCTGATGTAACCTGTACATTTCTCCACTGTGGGATTAATAAAAGCAAGCAATCAATCAATCAATTTCGAATTCGCCATAGTTGTGACACACAAAAAAGAAATATTACATTTTTTTACAATTATCACCACAGAATTTTGTAACACAATAATGCGAGAAATTTGCGGGAAGTTGCTAATATGCAACAGTGACGGGAAATAAAGGTAAAATACAGTCATTTCCTGTCCAAAATAATGATACTTGACAGCTATGCATATGTCCTGAACACACCGAATGTACAACTTTGCTTCTGATTCAACAGAAAATTGTGTTGTATGAGGTTGTGGTGCTTAGCGCCCATTGAAAGTGAGTGGGGATGAACACACCTGACATGATTTTCTCATGCCACCCCAGATAAGATAAGAATCCCCCTTGGATATTTGCCCATTTTCCCTATCAGAAATAGCGATTGCTGTTACCATTGGAAATTGCAGAGTTTGGGTTTTAATTAACAGAATGGTATTGCACCAGTGTTTGAATGTGCGTTTTTTCCACATACATTTATTAATTTTATTTTTAATTAATTAATTATTTTTTTGCCCAAAGGTTCAAATGAATTAGGCTTTTACTTTCCTGGTGTGTTCACTGTAAATGTCTATTAAAACTAGAGGTCATCCTTCTTGAAGTCATAGGGAAATCATTTTTAAATGTCAAATCCTTCTGGCTTAAACATGTATATAAATGTACTCTTTTTTTTGTTTTTTTATTATCTTCTGCAGGCCAGTTAGTTATACGTCAGCCTGAACACCTAAATTTGGCCAATCATATATCAACGGTCATCTGTCAATCAAATGTTTTCAGTCATAGCATCTTGATTCATTTGTCGCAGCTAATATACACAATTGTAGAAATAAGAAATAATAATCATTTCCTTTCCCATTGAGTTCCGTCCCAGTGTTCACGGGGATGGACGTCTGTGTCTTCAGCAGGCGTAGAGCTAACAGAACTGGCAGCGTTGCGAGGCAAGGGCTCAAACATGTACGGCTGGAAGCCTTCTACACCAAACCACAACATCTTCATCCCTGCTTTCCTCCTCCAAATAAAAAATGTATGACGGAGGAGACTCATCCACGACCTCTGACACAAAACTCTCCTCCTCTTGCATGTTTCCTCTGTCCATAGCGTTCCTTGACAGTGTCGTTTCTAAGTCACCAATTTAGTGCTACTTGGTCAAAATATAATTTCCAATTGGGAACCTACTAGCACTAAGTTGCTAACTGATTAGCAAGATGCTTCTGACAAACCGGCCTCAATCAAACTTGCTTGCGAAGCTTTCGCCACAACAATCCTGCCCCCTTGACAAACGACCAATCACATTCACTTTATTCACTCGTGTAAAGTCGACCTTCCCCAAAGGACCTGCAGGGCAACAAAGAGACACACAAAGACACACAAACATCCCAGTGCTCAATTCCCTGGTGCTAATTTATATAAAGTTTTTAAGGCTCTTTTAGCAGGAAGATAATCTCAATAGCTGGTGTGAGGGGCCCCCGACCTGCCCCAAAGTGCCCGAGCTGACTCCAGAACCCCAGATTAGCTTGCCCTAGCAAAGATCTTTTTTTTTTTTTTTTTATATGGTGTCCCACTGCACTTCTGTTTGGCGATAATGTTCTAACTAGTGTTGCACCGATACCGATACCAGTATCGGATGGGGCCCCGATCCAGCACTAAAATGGTGGTATCGGTATCGGCGAGTACCAACAAATAGAGTACAGATACCATTTTGAGAGCCATAAGTTTATTCAACTATTGTCACCCACTCCTGGTAGGCAATAAAAAGTTCTACTGGATTCACTTTGTATTAGATTTTTTCCTGCTTCACAAAGGTAAGCAGCAGCTCGACAAAGCCATGATGGCATTTATTTTACATTATTATGGTATGGGTATCGGCCGATACTGCACAGCCAGGTATCGGGTATGGTATCGGGGCCAAAAAATGGCATCGGCGCAACAATAGTTCTAACCAGAAAGGAGTATATTGAGAAAAATCTTTTAAAAGTGGCTTAAAAGGTTCCATATACGATCGCTGGTAAGTGTGTGGTCGTAGAAAAAACAGTACAAGGTGCACATCTAGACATAATTTCTTATGTTTTTGAAAACGTATTAGAAAGACATGTCCAATGACCTCATGGCATTTTGGGAAATGAAGGCTTTTGTCGTTAGGAAATGAAACAGTATGTGCTAGCTAGCAGGCTAGTTCTAACTATAGGAAACATAGAAGGTTAAACTAACTTAATGAAACAAATGTAAGATTTTACAATGAATAATGAAATTTAAAAATGGTGTCTGGAGAAAAAAGAACCGTGTGGTTTTTGTTAGTCCAGGAATTTGGACCTTATTGGATTTACACACGTGTAAACTGCTCAGTTCCTATAACTTTACATTTTCTTTACATCTTTCCTGTTTATTATTTGTCGTTCTATTTCATTGAGATTGCACTAAAGAATGTGTCTTCTCTTTAGACTTCTTACTACAATTAGCTTTTACATCTCAATTTGAATAATAGTACTCCGTTTGAATTGTAAGCATTATTACACTTACCAACTGCACAAGTTAAACAAAAAAATTACACTTTTCATTAACTTTATATTAAGTCACTCCTAAATAAAGTTGAAGAGTTTCCAGTTGCAGCTCACAGTCATGTTGGTATTGAGAAAATGTTGTGACAGACATAAAAGAATGAATAATTCCTGTATGTAACCTCTAAAAAAAAGCGGAGGTTTTCTGTCTCGAATGCCACTAAAGTAGAAACATCAGTTCGAACTCTCTGTGTTTTAGGACTGAAGAAGGTCCCAGATCCAGGAGGCTTGCTTTCCTGACAACATGGAACAGGAGGGATCCAGATCCAGGTAATCCACTTTGTCATTGAACTGACATGACGCAACATGCTGATTACTCCTGAAAGCTCATCGGGAACCGACCAATCAGCGATCATGATTTGTTGAAAAGGGCCCTCTTTTACCAGGCCTGTTTATTGGGCTGGTATTGCAAACATGAGAATCAGGTTTTAAATCACATCTGATAAAAGCCTAAATGTTTCAGACACTCGTTACTCTGACGTATCCAGAGGGAAAAATAATATTTCCAAAACGCATGGAAAAGTGCCAACTTCTAGCTTGCATGGAACTGTTCACTAGCAGTATGTGCTCCATCCTATAGGCCAGGGGTCTTCAATGTTTTCCAGGACAAGGACCCTAAACTGATGGTGAGATGGAGCGGGGACCCCCTAATTATATATATTAGATGAAATTGTGTTCTATCAAACGAGTCCTATTGTCACTCTATTACAGATGGAGGATTGTAACGAAAGTAATTTCTCCCTGGGATTATTAAAGTATTTCTGATTCCTGGTTGATGGGACAGGTGTTGTGAACGGTGCCCAAAAGAGCTCCTGTTTGTCGCTGAATGTGTGCATTGATGACTGAAAGACATCCTACCAACATATTCTCATTATCAGTTCGTATGAAATCGTACAAAAAGTTATGCACACTATTTCGTACGTTTTGGATGTTTTTCCTCAAAAAAACAGATCAGTGCGCATGCGCAGGCAGACAGACAAAAAAAGCAGATCCGCAGACAGACGTAAAAATGGGAAAAACAGTGCAATAATTACTTCTTCATGTCTCTAACTACGTTGCTTGCTGTTTTATACCTTAGGGTTAGGGTCAGGGTTAGGGTTAATTGTATGTTAAATTCGAAGTTATTAAATGGTGCGTAAGATGCGCATGCGCATACGGCGAAAAAAACGTCCAAAAAGTACGAAATTACGGTGCATAACTTTTCGTACGATTTCATACAAACTCATAATGAGAATACACTGTTACTACTGTGTGTTGAATTCATGTTAACATGGATTTGAATACATTATAATTAGTGGAAAAAACTGCAGGGGGGAATAAATAAAAAAATCAATCAAAACTTTCGCAACCCCCATGCAGTGCCTCTGTGCACCCCCTAGGGATCACTATAGGCGTATTACCGCCTAAGGTCCCTTATCGATTTGGAAATTGCGCTTCTTTAAAATTTTCAATATTTTGCATTTGCAATAAATGCTAATTGTCCAGCCCTTCTTTAGTTTATGTAAATGTTACTGCATATAGATGATGATCAAATAACTGGAAAGATACTTTTCGGATGAACAAAGCAGGCAACAAATGTTCTGTTGCACATGTTTAGAAAGATGTATAGATACACAAGATCTGCTGTTGATCATATATTGATTCAGGAAAGCTGAGCATGAAATGAGATCTTTGATCAAGATTTAGGGGACACCTCGTTTAAAGAGTTTGTCAACTTTTCCTTTACACACCTTTGACTTCTCCTGCTGTTGTCTCTTTAGTAGAGATTAACCTTTTCCAGGGAAAATAGATTTTTCATAAACCAACTTTTGATCATTTGCTCTTTTTAAGATTTATTTTCACCAACATGAATGTTTATGTTTTTTATGTTTTGTGTGGCTGCAAAAGGAAAAATGCTAATGTTAAGATGCTAGTTAGGGCTTGGCAATATGGCAATATCTTACAAATATTGAGTTTTTTTTATAATATTGAGGGAGATCAATGATGCGCTACACCTTTATGAATAATAGCAGGTGATTTTTGATCTCATGTTTATCTACAGTTTGTTTGAAAAAGTGTCTTTGATTCAGAAGTGCCTTTTAATGATGACTTTATGGAAAGAGAAATATAGAGATAAATATCATATATTGCCGTATCAGCCCTAATGATAATATTTGGTCTGGTTGGTTTTTAGTTCATTAGAGTTTAATGGTTTCTGTACATTTTCCCTGATTAAATCAAAAAGAAAGTAAAACTACAAAGATCATTTTATCAGGGTTTTATTGATGCTCTCGTTAGATCCCCGTTTTTTCCATATATTACTCCATAGAGGTTTGCCCCATATGTTTGACCTGAAAAGCTTTGAATGTGTGTTCCTCCTTTTCACAGTGAGTCCCATCGAGTTTCCTGGTGTCCTGCGGGATTCCCTGGAAGTGCTCACCTTGAACGATAACCAGCTGGAGTGTGTTCCCCAGTCACTGTGTGGCCTGCGCAACCTCACTGAGCTCTACCTGTCCAAGTGAGTCCCCGCCGCGACTGCCATGGTGCCCAAGTCAACAAGAGGCAGCCATCTTTAGGATTTAGAAGGATTTTACTATTATTATTATTATTATTATAAAGCAGTTTCTTATGACATTAACCTACGGAACAGGAGCCTTATTTTAAATTTCATTTAAAAGGCCTGTCATGTTTAGCTAAGGTCGGTCTGGTTTGCCTAGATACAGGTTTAAGCCCATGTCACACCTTGACAATTTAGACCAGCGTTTGCCTGACGTACAAAAAATCTGGAAAAAATGCTAAAATATGTTGGATAAGTTGTGGGTACATTTTGTATAAGTTACGAGCACCCTGAAGCATGCTTAAACACGTCAACATATGAAAAGTAGGTGGATAAATTTTAAACATGCAAAAAAAATTTCCGGCCGTATTTAAGCGTAAGATACAGGTAAGTTATCTGTTGTATAAGTTATCATTGGCATCAAGTGTAAGTTACTCATAAGTCATAGCATCTAGCTTATCCAAAACCTATGGGTAGCTTCTGCGTAAATTATGCATAACTTATCAAGAACTTCTCTCCAACGCATATCAACGTGTTCCAGACGACCTCTGAACATGTGTCTAACGTACAGCTACTGTATTATGGCGTATTGGTACAAAGGGGGTTCACAGGAGGAAACCATCAGTTCTCCTCCAGACTTAATCCCCATCATAGGGTGAGCATGAAGCTGAGCGTGATGGATCCTCCCTTCGTCTACGACCACAGCCAACTTCCTAGCAGACATGACGCTGAATCTGCTGCGACTGCAAACCTTCTTCCTTTCTTTTTATTTTCATTTTTCTTTATTCTTTTTTTTTTTTTTTTTTTTTTGGTAGGCCGTAAACAGCAGCTAGGTTAATACCATGATTAAATAAATCTTTTTATGTAAACCGGTCTAGGTACCAGATCTGCTCAGGTCCTGCTTCGTGTCAGTGACGTTACACTACATGTTTGGGTGAACGTTGCCACATGATGTAAAACATAGTTGCCCAGACAACCATAATAACATCACGCAGCGTCCGTTAGCGTGTCTAATGACTGATGAAGTTTACCTAATCGATAACAAAGCTAAAAAAAATCAGTTTATAATGAACAAAGTAACTACTTTTGAATTTGTATCAACAACAACCGTTCCTTTTGTACAAGTAGAATAACTGTTGTTTTCTTTGTCTAAAATCGCTATGAAGCAGTTTTTTTAAGATGCTTCGTTTGTCCTCTGCCCTCAGATCTTAATAAAAATAAGCTGAGACTTTTTCTGTCACCTTGTTAAACGGCAGAGCTCAGTCTGTCTTAAAAGGCAGTACTTTCCTTCAAGAGTGACAATGATTGTTTTCTACCTTCAGTTACTTTAGATCGCCAATGAAATGTAAAAAAAAAAAAAAGTAAATTTAGATAATATTATGTGGAAACTACAAAAAAGATTGGATCCTTAGGAAATGGATGCAATACAGTTTGTCCGAGTGGAGTTGCCATATGTTGACATCATAAGAAGGGGCGGGGCCCCGAGCAGATCTGGTACCCACACTGGGCACCTCCGGGCGCATCGCTGCCCCCCTCAGGACACTGGCTTGTGCATTATTTCATGTGCATTATGCTGCCGTGCGTTATGCATAAGTTAGGCTGTCGTTGGACATAAGTTCTGGACTCGTTATGAATACTCAGTGTATACGCCCAAATTAGAAAAAATATATAGAAAGTTCAGCGTATGCCTGCGTTTTAGGAGATTCTGGCAAGGTGTGCCAGGGGCTTTAGCATTTGGAAGCCAAAACTCAAACATTTAGACAGTTGGATGTAAAATGTTCCTGGCTGTGAGTTTCTGACGTTGCTCCTTTGTTTTTTTGTTTTGTGTTTCCATTGACAGTAATCCAGGAATCCGGGAATTACCAGCTGAACTCGGACAGCTATCCAACCTCTGGCAGCTGGACATCGACAACCTCAACATCACCAATATTCCTCAAGCAGTAAGAAAAGAAGGTATTGATTCACTGTAGGAATATAAAAAAGCCTTTATTAACCACACCATGAACTAACTACACCTCATAGAAGTGCTTTTATTTAAAAGGAACTAAATAGGCTAATAAAAACAGTTATTAATAAATGATTGATAATAAAATTTCCCCATTCAATACAAAAGAATACATAATAAAAAAAAATCTTATTTTTCCATCTCTTCTCATCTCATCACCCTTTTCAATCTATTTTATTTAAAAACATATTTACTTATTTCAGTATTTATTAATTTCCAAGCATTTTTATCAATTTATTAATTTCTTTAAGGTGTTTTATTTTGTATAACTACTTTAACTAGTACTTTTTGTGTCTTTTAGTTTTTGTTGATTAATTAATGATTAAATGAGCGGCAGAAGTTTCCTCTAAATATAACTGGCTATATTGGTAGTTTTTTATATTCATTGACCCTACAACGGCAGCAATTAATGGTCATGCAGATCGACCTACTAACACAGATCTAAGTTGTGGATTTGGAGGACAGAGTCGTTAAGGCCAATTTACGCTTCTGACGCATGGCCTCTACAACTGTCAAACTTGTCTCTGTTGTCATCGAGCACCTAAAAAAAATCCTGACTATGCTTCGAACAGTTTCAAACCCGCGCAGACCTCAAGCGGAAGTGTGCAGACAAAAAGCAGCTGCGATCAGTCCTTGGTGTGCCTTTCCGGCTGTCTGCGTGGTTCTTCATCCTGTCTCAGGGGTTGGACTAGTGTCACAAACTCCCCAGCCTCATTCCTGGTCTGACTCAAGAGGCGTACAGACCACCTACGCGTCCTCCTCTGCCTTTTTGCCAACTCAATTAACAGAACCTTTTCCTCTTTGATGTCTAGCAACTCTAGATCCATCTCCGTAATCTTGCAGACATGCCATTGTTGTTTTGGAAAATAAACACTCTGGCAGGCACCCTGAAGTTGTCATGACCATCCGCCAAAGTTCTCGCGAATTCTCGATAGGATGCAATAACATCACAGGCCAGCAAGCTCTGTATTTATGGAAGTAAACATGGATGGTAGTGCTGGAGCGCATCTAGCGATCTTTCCCAGCCATAAAAACATAATCTTTTCAAGATGGTTAAACATAAATACTGCTTTCTGCATCATTGTCCACCATGGTTGTTGCTTCTTCATAGCAAGACCCACAATAGTGACCCCTGTCTGGTATTAATGGCGTTCAGGTCGGATGAATGTGACCTGGCCGTTCAGACACAGGTCTCATTTGAAAAGATCATATCGAATTCAGGACCACATAGCCAAGTGTTCTGGGTTGCATTGGAAAAAATCGGATCTGTGTTGTTTAGACTGTCATGAAAAGGTCAGATACAGGTCCATATGGGCCAAAAAATTGATTTGGGTCACTTCAGGCTGCAGTGTGAACGTAGCCTTTGACTACAACATCTAAAAGCAGTGAACTCTGCTCTCCAGAGCAAGTAGATTGGTAACCCCGCCTCCTGCTCTCCTCTATCTTGTCTGCTGTCATGATTCATGCAGCTATTATTTCATCCAAATGAAAACTGGAGAACAGAGAAGCAGATCATGGCTTGTCTACAGTGAAAAGAAGGACTGGGTTATTTACTTTCAGCTAAGTGAGCTTAGTGCTTGGAAAAAATCTGTCATTCCCTTTGAGAATGAACATAGAGAGGAAAACAACAAGAAAATGGACAAAACCTAGCACAAATAATGTTTGTCTATTCTGTAACAATTTCTGTGTCTGTATAATGGGTCTGTTTTATGTGCTGTATTCTCAATTCAGAAGGCCCCCTGCCTGTTTTTGCCCAGGGCCCCAAATTTCCTAAATCCGCCCCTGAACAGAACTAGGAGTACAGCGCTCTTAGAACTTTCTGAATGGACAATTTGTTGGGTCTTTTTTTGTATTATCTTAAACAACTGCTAACCCTTTGAACAATTTTGTTTCATGCCAATAAATCCAGGAAAGCATGATGTGTATCAGGTTGCTGAACTTCTCTGATGTCCTGTAATCTGATGTGTTGGAAAACAGGCTCTGCTTCGGTCCTGGCGTTCCTCCGGGCCCAGCTTCGAAAAGCAGAGCCCTGCAGGCTGCTGAAGATGCTTGTGGTCGGTCCACCCAGGCAGGGGAAGTCGGCGCTTGTAGAGGCTCTACTGACAGGCAAGGCGTCTCCCTTCACCCCCTCAGAATGCAGCATCTCTACTTTTGGCTTGGAGCTAGAAAAACCGAACTCAGGCAAAAATAACGTGAGGAAACGCTTCCACTGTCCAGGCTTGTACACTCCAGAGCTAGCTTTGAATATTTCTCCATCTGTTTGTTATAGAAGGAGTCGATAATGTTCAACTTGTGGGATATTGGTGGTCCAGCCAGCATGACCACTGTGAACCAGTGTTTCTTTACTGATAAGTCGCTTTATGTGGTCATCTGGAATCTGGCTCTGGGAGAGGAGGCTGTGGCCAACCTGCAAACCTGGCTTCTCAACATAGAGGTAATCTCTCTGTCACACATGCAGACCTGCTGGGAACAGAAGATTTCATGGTGAGGGAGGAAGATTGATCGAAGTTACACCTAGTTGCACAAAACAACTACAACTACTGGGGTCAGGAGGCCAAGGTTGAGAATGGCTAACCTTGAGGAGCTTCAAACCCCACATCAAAAAAATACTTTAATCATTTAAGAGGAAAAAAAAGGAAATAAAACCATAGATGGTGTTGAAAACAACAACTCAGCAATGAGGAATTGTTGGTTCAATGGTTCTGTTTTTGTCCTCTCCAACTCATTTAATGATAAAACATC
>NW_015150624.1:1154345-1161612 GCF_000732505.1 Cyprinodon variegatus
GTCTGTTCTAGAAGATATCGACAGCAAATTAATTTTAAAAGAGGAACAGAGAAACGCGATCAAGTCTCATCTCTTACTCTAGGCGTGCAACTGCACGCTTTGATTTATGTTGACACCAACTATGTGTCGCTTAACATACGTCACTCACTCCGTTGCTCTTATTGGTTGTAGGTCTATTCAATTGAGTGCAGAGGCATTTTTTTTTCCTGGTTCATTCGAAACACGCCCCATAGTCACAGCTCTATGGAGCAGTATCAGACTCATATTCTGACTAGAATTAAGTAGGACTACGTCAGGCTAACCGGTAATACCACTGAAAGAAAAAAACGTTACAACTTACCACAACAAAAAAAAGTGCATTACAATAACGACGACTGAATAGAAATATGCCAACGAAAAGAAAAAGAAATTCATATACTGCTGAATTCAAGCTGAAAGTTATTGAATATGCAGTTGAAAATGGAAATAGGGCAGCTGAACAACAGTTTGGATGCAGTGAAAAACTTGGTTGTTCAACTTTAGTGTTGTCATCTTCATATAATATAGTGGTCTGAATGATGTTAGATATTTTTATCTGGTATTGGACAGGAACACTTTCTGCCTGTTTTATTTCCTCTGATGTTGTTTTTGTTTTTTTTCTTCTTCACTTGAGGACCGTTTTTACTACCCTACCTGTCTTTAGAGATTATTTTATTTGATAAAATAAAATTGAACAAAAATGAAGCATTACACTCCTTGATGGGGACTGCAGTCTTATTGAAAAAAGAGCCACGGGGCGAGAAACCCCACCGGTTAAATGTTCTAAAAGCAAACTGATTAAAAGTATAAATTAGGCTATAAAATAGGCCTGTAGACTAGGCATTTTACATGTACGCCTATAACAGTAGTGATAGTATTAATGATAGTAGTGGTGATATTTAAACCAACCAGAGTAGGCGACAGGGCAGCTGGCGCGTTATCACTGCTTCTCAGATGCTTGTTCATAGGGTTGCAAACCGTCCCATGAAAAACGGAATTGTTCCGTATTTAGAAATAGAAGTACCCGTCCCGTGTTTAGTGGAAAAGGAACACACTTTGTCCCGTATTACTGTGAGAGTAAAAAAAGTCATTAAAAACCTAATTAGCTAATTAGGCACGTTAGATACAAAACTTACAGTAAACTTGTTCCTGAGCCCTGTCCTGCGTTGTGACCAATGAGCTGACAACATAAATGTAATGATCCAGAATCCCCTCATCCCATTGGTCGAGCAAAGTGTTGCTCACGGGAAAATAGTGGGAGACAGCAGAGCAGTATGGGGGACGAAAGGAGTCATTTAAATGCTGACGCTGCTTTACTTAGCAGCAATAAAAGACAAACAACTCCTTACCACTGCAAGAGCTCAGAGGAAATACAAGTGAAAAAAGTAGACTATCACCACATAATGTGGCATTGAGCTAATGATTTTTTTTTCTGTCATTGCATTTAAGACACAAATATCTTTACAAGTTTACTGTAGTACCAAAAATGTACACCATTTATTTTTTGTTTTATATTAGTTTTTACAGTATGAAGTTAAGCAGGACAGGATTATGTTTTATTTAGCAAAGTTTGTTATTTTGTATTAAAGTGAATCGCTGGATAATAATTTGTTTTCCATGTGTTCATGTCACTCACAAATATGCATCTAATTCAATGCAGATTTGAGTGAAATAGTAAAAAAAATAAATTTGCACAAAAAACTGGGGCTGAAAAAAAATCACCACGCCAGGAGGGTTAAGGCAATCGGGTCAGCTGACACGCACATTAGGTTTCCTTTTTTTTTTTCTTCAGGGAGTTGGTGACCATAATCGTTCATGAAATAAAACAATGTGGTCTTTGAGCGGCAGCCTGCCACACGACAGTTATCAGAACACGGATTCCATGGATAGAATAACCTTTCAAAAAGGTGTGACTCTTAGTCCGGTGCAACGTATTTATGCTTTTTTCATCTTCATAATGGATTTTTTGGCTGATGCGACTTAAACACCGGAGCGACGTACAGTCTGAAAAATACGGTGCATACGGTATGGTTTTTATTGATAGTTATTTTACCCCAGGGTTTTTGCATAACGTTGGTGTTATTTCAAAATGTCAGCAGCTGCAGTGAACGTCTACAAGAACTCTGGACCTTGCTCTTTGTTCATTTCCAATCTTAAATCAGGTCTCTGTTCAGCACTGAAGCATCGGGACGTTTTACTGTCTGTCTTATCAAACTTCATAAACCAAAATTAGCATAACAACCGACGAATCCTTTTTGTCTGTTACGGGACTCTGACAGACAGAAAACCTTTTCACAGAATATTTAGCTTCAGTAAAAGAAAGATTGGGCCTAATTTTTTTCAGTCTTTCTCCTTTCAATGATCCATTCATTTTAATACTAAGTGAGTTTCTGGGTTTTCTCCCTTGTAGGCACGAGCACCCAACTCTGCCGTGGTGGTTGTAGGAACCCATCTGGATCTCATAGATACCAAGTTCCGCACAGAGAGGCTGGCAACCCTGAGAGCTTATGTACTGGCGCTGTGTCGATCCCCGTCCGGAGCAAGAGCAGCGGGTTACCCCGACATCACCTTCAAACACCTGCAGTAAGACATGTTTTCCATCTGTTATACCGAAGGTCTTCAACAGTCCGCGACCCCTAGGGGGTCCACGGAGGTACTGCATGGGGGTCACAAAAGTTTTGGTTGATTAGACTTTTTTCTTTATACTCCCCTCTGCAATTTTTTCCACTAATTGAAATGTCTTTAAATCCACATCATCATGAATTCAACTCACTGTAGTAAACAGATAAATGGAGGCAGAAGATGTCTTTCAGTCATCAATGCACACATTCAGTGACACACAGGAGCTCTTTCAAGCTGGGCACCGTTTCATTAACAACACCTGTCCCATCAACCAGGAATCAGAAATACTTTAATAATCCCAGGGAGGAATTACTTTCATTACATGACTCCATCTGTAATAGAATGACTATAGGACCAGTTTGATAGAACACAATTTCATACAATATATATAATTAGTGGGTCTCTGCTACATCTAGCCATGAGTTTTGGGGGTCCTTAGCCTGGAAAACGTTGAGGACCCCTGTGTTAAACTATTTAGACGGAGATTCTTTTTATATTGAATGAGGCCCTAAAAGTTTAAAGGTTAAAGTTTAAAGGCATTTTGAGAGAGACTCAGCATAAATTAAGTTGTGTTGGAGTTTAGAATCAAAATTTTGTCAAAAAGGTCAATAATACTCACAGCCAAAAACTGCAATCTTTGCACATTTGGAGCATTTTATATGTTTAAACATTTTAACACAATATCTTTAGTAGTATTTTACAAAACCATCACTTGATGATAAAAGGAGGATTGCCAATAATTTGTTTGTTCCATTTACAGCAAAGTCCACAATTATTCATACCACTGCTTGGTTTAAATTTAAGAAGTTAAATAATACATCTCCTTAAGATTGTAGGAAAAACCACCACACTATTATTTATGATTCCTGCTCAAATCTATGTCACTTAATGATATATTATCATAGGGTGACCAGAGGTCCTCTTTTTCCCGGACATGTCCTACTTTTCATACCTAAAAAACATGTCCGGGTGGGAATTTTAAAAGTGTCTGGGATTTTGGTCGACTACAGTGCAGCAGAAATGAGCCGTCAGCTTCGGGGCTGGTCCCGGCGGATGGGGGCAGGGAGCCGTGCACAACAAGGCAAGCGGGGAGAAAGCATACAGTCACATGGTCAGGTTTGGTCGCTCCGCCCCCCGCTGGCTCCCTGCCCCCATCCGCCGGGGTTCCTGGACCAGCCCCGGAGCTGGCGGCTCGGATCGAATACCCGGTCCGGTCAAAATAAAAAAAAGGTGTCCTCCTTTTCAGAAACCCAAATCTGATCACCCTATTTTATCACCTTCAGTCCAAAGAAACATTTGGGTCAAGTTAAAAAATAACTTTAAATCTACATCTTCCAGGCGTCTTTCCTTTGAAATAGTCTACAATAAGATTTTATTTTAGATGATTGTTTGTTTTTTACCTGCTTTATGCATGAAGTTAGCTCGGCTTTAGCTGCTGAGAGCAGTTAGTTACAGTTTCTTTGAAATCTGCTAAGGTAATCCAGCAATGTGTCAGCAATCCCAACTGTTATCCTGGCTGTGAGGTTTTAAAGAACATTTATTAGAACTCCTGCTGCAATCGTCTGTTTTCTGGTGGTTCTCAGTGAAGTGTCGTGTAAAACCTTGGAGGGTTTGGAAGGTCTGAAGACGCTGATCTACCAGGTGGCTCTCTCCATGAAGGACAGCGGCAGCTCGGCCTGTGGTGCTAAGCTGCTGGGCAGACTGGTGAGTGCTACGCTACAGTTAGCTCTGCTACACAAACATTGTTCTCTGCGTGGGAGTGAATGTTCTGTGGTTCACTTCTCCTTCCATCTCAGTCCTTCCTTAACTTTGACACTGAGGTAAACAATAGACATGAATGTTAATTCATTCTACCTGTTTGTTGTATAATTTAATTTTTATTAGATTTAGTATTATTTTATTTTTATCAGACGTACTTGATTATTTCTTTGGATCAATGGCCTTTAGCAAGAAGCCCTATGTAAGCTGCATTAGTTGATCAAGGGTGATAATATTTAATTGCTCTGTAAGAATTATCTAAAAATAGCTAAAAAAAAATGTCTTGTGTATTTACCCTTATTTTGAGTAGGTAAATGGGATGATTTGCCAGTGAAATTAGTATTTTTACTCTTAAAATAAGATAAATAGATAATATGCACTTGGAATAAGACAATGCAATTGTTTTTTTCTTATTTTAAATGTGAATTATCTTTTTCCATTGGCAAAGTGTCTCACTTACCTCCTGAATTTAAGAAAAAATGCTCTTGATTTAAGATGAACTGATTTATTTAGATTTAAATTTTTTGCAGTGTGGGCTTTCCCTGTAAAAATAAGTACATAAAAGTAAAGATAAATACCATGGATGATGTGGTTTTACGGAAGAGGATTAGGGCCACTGAAAAAAAAAAAAAAGTTAACTGATTTTTAAATATTATTTCAGTTTAATGTGGGGAAAATGATAATCTCAGGACTCTGACTTTTTTCTCAGAATTCTGGCTTTAATCTTAATGTAGATGGAACCATGAAGGAAGAGATGTGAGAGCACTCAGCTTCTCTGACAAAGATGTGAGTTGTTTGGGAGGGACAGTAACACATTGGTGGAAAATGAGGGAATAAAGTTATTTTTTATGTGACCGTTGATACTATTTCATTAATGAAGAAATTTCGAGTGCAGCCTTGAAAAATAGTAAACAATATATAAAAACAGTAATGTAAACATATGACTGTAAATTTACAGTTCTAACATTTCAGGTTTATATATAATATTTTATTATAAAATATAATAAAAAAAAGGACAAACATGGCTATGGCCTGATGCTAACATTTTTGTTAGCTGACAGAATTCAGACAGAATTCTGAGAAAAAAAGTCAGAATTGTCAGAATTATACCGAAATAAAATGTAAAAATCAGTTAACTTTTTTTAATTTTTTCAGTGGCCCTTATCGTCTTCCGTATAGTTTTGTTTGAAATGTCAAAGTTTTCTTGTATTTTCTTTTTTGACATACTTTTTTATCTTAATATCTCACCTGCCAGATTCCGAGGAGCTATTTCATCCTGCAGGAGGCAGTGATAGCAGAGAAGGAGAGGAGAGATGCTGCAGAAGAAGTGCAGTACCTGACAGACGCTCAGTTACTCAGCATCATCGAACAAAACCCAGAGAGTGATATCAGAGATTATGAGGATTTACAAACCGGTACGAAGACTGGAAAACTGACAGTGCTTTGACATGCTATTATCCTTTTCTCATCACAAACCCATATATAATATTTCAAGTAACAAAGTACTTCAATACTGAAGTAGAAATTTTGGCTAACTTTACTTAACTGGAGTATTTATTTTTAACTATAAGGAAGTCATCCAGAATTGTAAAAGAATTTTCCTTTAATAGGGTAGTGAAGTGACCAGTATAAAGTTTAAAACATCTGTCCTTCACATTTTTTCCTGCATTACTTTTACTTTTACACTTTAAGTAGTTTTAAACATGGTCCTTTTACACTTTTAATTGAGCAAAAAGCTAAAGTTGATACTCTAACTTCTACAAAAGCAGACATCCCAAGTTCCAAAAACAAATTTCAGGGAGATGCTTATCATAGCCCCCCAATTTTTTATTAACAGTAATTTTTAAACACAAAAAAGAGCGATATTGGTCTTTTATTTTTTAATACTTCCAGTCTTGTAGCCTTGAACATTAGTTCTGCTTTCTGTTTTTCATGGGACTTCAGCATACAGTGCACCTCGCCACTGTGTCATCATTCCTCACCATGGCCGGTTCTAGACAGGGGCCAACGGGGGCCAGTGCCCCTGTAGATCATGTCCTGGCCCCTGTTATGGCCCCTGTACTGAAGACATGAACAACTATCTATATCAGGGAGACTCCTGGAACTTCTGGGAGACTTGGGATGTCTGCAAAAGTGTTTTTAAACAGTAGGATTTATACTTCTTCTTGAGTAATAAACATTAATACTTTAGAAACCCCTATGGTTGAAGCAAAAGGGAACTAAGAGCGCTGCCAGCAGGGCAGCCAAGAGAGCGGCAATCAGAGTTTCTAGCAGACCAGCTAGCAGTGCTGCCAAGAAAGCCGCTAGCAGACCAACTAGCAGACCAGCTAGCAGAGCTGCTAAGAGAGCCGCTAGCAGACCAGCTAGCAGAGCTGCTAAGAGAGCCACTAGCAGACCAGCTAGCACTCCAACTAGCAGAGCTGGTAACATATCTACTAGCATAGCAGCTTGCAGAGCTGAAGAGAGTTGCTAGCAAGGCAGCTAGCAGAGCTGCTAAGAGACCGGCTAGCAGACCAGCTAGCAGAGCTGCTAAGAGAGCTGCTTGCATAGCAGCATGCAGAGTTGTTAAGAGAGCTGCTAGCAGGGCAGCTAGCAGAGCTGCTAAGATAGTGGCTAGCAGAGCTGCTTAAAGAGCTGCTAGCATAGCAGCTGGAAGAGTTGCTAAGAGAGTGGTTATCAGAGCTGCTAGCAGACCAGCTAGCAGTATTGCTAAGAGAGCCGCTAGCATGGCAGCATGCAGAGTTGTTAAGAGAGCTGCTAGCAGGGCAGCTAGCAGAGCTGCTAAGAGAGCGCTAGTATAGCAGCTAGCAGAGCTGCTTAAAGAGCTGCTAGCATAGCAGCTGGAAGAGTTGCTAAGAGAGTGGTTATC
>NW_015150624.1:1163221-1164718 GCF_000732505.1 Cyprinodon variegatus
CACCCACCGCACCGCAACGGTAAGACCGGAGTCGGTGTGAGCCTGGGGTGAGACTGTAGTGAGACTTTTTTGTTTCAATTTATGGTGGCATTCTTAAGTTTTTATCAAATTAGTTTAATAAAACACATAAAAGGGCAGCTGTTCAAAGAAATTGTTAAGTGTGTTAAAGATAATGTTTCTTTTTCTTTCTTTTTATCTTTTATCACTTTTATTCTGCTGTTATTTATCTACTTTTCTATTGTTTAACTCATGTCAAGCACTTTAAATTGTTTTTCTACTGAAATGTGCGAAAACAAAAAAACTTGCCTATACTAGTGTATTTGAAAAACTTCTCAATGACATTTTGCTTTTCTCCTTTGTTTTCCATCAAGCCATCAGTTTCCTAATTGAAACTGGGACCCTGCTGCACTTCCCAGACACCAGCCATGGCCTGTGTACTCTGTACTTCCTGTGTCCCGTGTGGCTGTCAGACTGCTTAGAGAGGATTGTCCATCTAAACTCCTGTCGCCCTTTACCCAAAAACGGATTGATCCAGACAGAGCAGCTCAGGGTGAGATGCAGGGCGAAGTCTCTGGTGTCTGCTCTGTGTCAAAGCCTGACCTTCTGTTGTTGTGATCTCTGCTGTGCAGAAGCTGCTGGAAGGAACAGGATTCACCCGGGAAACAGAGGAGCAGTATTTCCAGTTTTTGGCCAAGTTTGAGATTGCGCTCCCTGTTGCCAACAACAGGTAAAAGACTCCCAACGAATTTGAATTCATAGATTACCAGTGATATGAAGAAATTAGTACATCTATTTACTCATCATGGATCTGATCACATTTTAATGTCTGCTGTTGTTTGTTGACTAAACATAACTAAATTTAAGCCCCTTTGTTAAATTGCTTGAAAATACAGCCAATTGGAGGCAAATTCAGTAATAGTTGTAAAAAGGTTATAATGCAAAATTGATACATTTTAGTCATTATGATTATAATTCCTTAACATTAAAAGGATAGAATATAGAAATGCAATTTGTATTGCATATTTTTGGGCTTCCTGCATGCTGTAATTCTATACCTTTTTGGGTTTTCTTTGTTCGCTTGTACTTTCTGTACGTAAGAACAGAGGGGGAAACAGATATGCTGGAAGCAACACAGTTCTTGATCGATATCATTTACATATAGGGAGTTCTGCTAGCATTTAAAAGCTATAAATTCAAAATAGATGTATACAAAATACCAAAATATACCAAATATATATCAAACGTATACTAAGGTATCACACCAGTATATTCATATGAATTCCAACAACAAAAAACATTATAAAAACACTTCATAAAAACATAGTTTCATGTACAGGTTTACTTTTTGTACATAAATCTTGCCCTTCTGAGGCTTTGTGGAGGTTAATCTGTGTTTTGCATGGTCCAATATGATGTCACAGACCTAAAAAAATAATGTACCAGTTTATTAATGGAGAAGCTATTAGTCAGCTTTATATATATATATATATATATATA
>NW_015150624.1:1164923-1167458 GCF_000732505.1 Cyprinodon variegatus
TATATATATATATATATATATATGTATATATATAAACTATTTTCCGAGAATGCTTTTGTGTAATAGCAACTATGCAAATAACAAACACCTAGAAAAAGTACAATATATTCTATTATTTTCCATGTGAATCCCAGATTGTTCATTCTTCTTTGCCTTTTCTAAACAGTGCTTTAAATCAGTCCTAGCTGTCTTTATCCATGCTGGGTCAGATTCTGATGTTTGAAAAAGGAGGCAGGGGAAGCAGGATAAAGCTTTAGCCTTGCTGCATGCAGTTAGCCTAGCCTTAAAGCTAAACCAGGTTCTGGAAAAGGACGTTTCGTGCACCATTTCTCTCTCTCTCTCTCTTTCCAATGCATCTCTTACTCCTGGGACTCGACCTGTCAATCACCCGCAAAACCTCTAAACTATGGCGGGATGTGGTGAGCAAATACACAGAGGAGCTACTGCGCACGGACAACTTTTAACGGCAGTCAGTGGGCAAAGATGGGTGTGCAGGTGGGGCAGTGGTTTGCGCACACGACCATGTACGGAAGACTTAGTCCTCGATGCGGTCAACCCGGGTTCGAATAAGACCTGTGGTCCTTTGCCGCATGTCTCTCCCCCTCTCTCATACCTGTTTCCTGTCAGCCTACTGTCGAAATAACAAGCCACTAGTGCCGTTTTTAATGTTTTAATCAGGGTCATTGGGTGGGTGGGGCAGCACCCTAGCGCCCTCTATTGGCCAGCCACCACTGGCTATGACCTTAAATTGACTGGATTTAACTTGACTCTCTCTTGACTGGTTTCCTTGTTGGTTTCTCTCTGCAGATACCTTCTGCCTCACCTGCTTCCTCCAAAGCCGGCCATGGACATCCACAGCTTCCACCATCACACCAACAACACCCTGCAGCGGCTTTTCAAGATGAGCTTTGTTCCTGCGGGGTTTTGGGAGCGCTTCATCGCCAGGATGCTCATAAGCCTCACAGAGATGGACCTCCAGGTATGCGTTTCCCTCAGGTCCTCGTCAATCAGCCCCGTCACCGTGGGGACGACTCCTTCTCTGTTTGACTCGTCTTATTCTTTCAGTCGTCTGATCCACTCAAGAGAAGGAGCAAGAATCGCAGGAGTTCACTGATCTACAGCTTTGCTGGAAGCCAGCAGAGGAACCGATGCAGCACCTTCAGGGTCCGACGCAGCCAGACCATCTACTGGAAGGAGGGGCTCCTGGTCACATTTGATGGAGGTTACCTCAGGTCAGCAGGGAGATGCTGCAGAGAGATGCTAGCATTTCAGTGTATGTTTGTTCCACCAGGTTACATCAGAGTCCAAAGCAAAAGTAATCTGGACCAGCACATAGATGTGTTAACATCAATTTAAAGATCCAGATATAAAACAGATTGTTCCTAATTCTCATGTTAAACATCATCGGGAAAAAGACCTGAGTTAAAAGAATCAGAAAAGAAAACCTGCTGTTACAGCTGCTGTATGATTGTGGATTTATTTGCAGATTATATTTCAAAGATTTTCGCTGAACGACGTTACAATATGATGTTCCTGTTTGCAGTGTGGAGTCATCAGATGTTAACTGGAAGAAGATAAAGAGCGGCGGCATAAAGATCATCTGTCAGTCAGACGTGAGAGATTTCTCCGCCATGGCCTTCATCACTGACCATGTCAACTCTCTGATCGAGCAGTGGTTTCCCGGTCAGTATTTGCTCCATGATCTTTCCTTAGAGAGAGAAAAAAAAAATGTTTTTGGTCAAAGGTGTTCCTCTTTTTTTTTAACCTCACTTCCCAGAAATGAAATCATGTTTGCTTACATATATTCTAATAAAACCGTCTGTTCTCTCATATGTATATTGCTTAATGTTTTTCTTCCTCAGGCAGTAGTCGTGATCTCAAATCCTAAGGGGGCTGATGTTTTGCTACTTTTAGATCCGTCTTTTGTTCTACACTTCTTGAAGGAAAAGTTCGGTCAGCAAGGAATGATCAATTGATCATTATCTATATCTGAAACTAATACGTTCACTTTGATTTAATGAATTTAGTATTATTCAGTAAAAAATAAAAATTATACTTTTCGTTGCAATTAAGCGCGGCTTACACTGTGCGATTTTTTTTTCCTTTTCGGGGAGAATTTCCAGTAGTGCGATCAGGCCTAATTTCAGCCTGATCTTTTTCTTCTTCTTCCTCTCAGATGAAAACCCGAAAGCATGGTGGGAATGCGACTGAAGTGGAGTTCTTGCTGTAAATTTGACAGACCCTAGTAGCCACGTTTGCTCAGCCATGTTTTTGTCCAAATATGTCGTTGCCTTTTCTTTTTAGGGCTTGCAGCAAAACTTTGCTCAAATTGCCAAGGCAGTGTGTTTTAGTCTAGCTAGCTTCATGTTCCTCTTCTACTCGTTTGGCTTCCGGATAGATGAGCCCGAGTAGCACTATCTCACTGCGGATCTTAGTCCGATTTGGTTTTTAGATGTACAGTGTGAGCAGGTAGATCGCATCAGAGCGTCGGGCCGCACAGCGTAAGAACAAACATGGTGAGCTGTGAGCTCACAC
>NW_015150624.1:1168303-1169438 GCF_000732505.1 Cyprinodon variegatus
TTTCTGGGCAAATGAAATGTGAAAGTCACTTGCCCGAATCCTTAACGTCAACTCCTGGTATGCCCGGCTTTACAGAGTAGCAGCTGCCATTTTTGCCCAAATATAGTAACACCTCAAACATGACATCTTCCTGCAATGACGTCACGGTGTGGTAAGCCTAGCGCCATTCTCCCCGCTTTACAAGCAAAATCAATGCCTCTCTGGGTCTATGAGCAAAGACCCTTAATCCCTGATTGCTCTCCGGACGCCCCACGATGGCCGCCCACTGCTTCCCAAGTGGATGGCTTAAATGCAGAGGTAAATTTCTCCAATGTGAGATCAATAAAGTTCAGTTATTATTACTATTATTAATGGTTGTCATGTGACCAGTCCTCACTGCAGCAGTCTGCAGCCCGGGGTCCCTTTGCTGCAACTTCTTCCCACGCCCCCTTTCTTTTAATTTTATTTCCTGTTCCAAAATGTTGAATCATAAAGCTGCATGAGAGCATTCCTAAACACGTTTAGCTTTGTTTGGGTCTAATCCTCACGCTGTTTAAGGAGGATTATTGGCAGGAGGAAAGTTTCTGTTATTTCAGCTTTTTTGGTGGACTTTGGAGAAGGTAATCTTTGGACGTCCAAGTAAAAGTGTTGAACCTCACGTATCTCTCTGATCCATCCTTATATCTTATCTCTCATCCTTCCTGTTGTCTTGCTCCCTCTCTAGCTTTGACCGGCTCTCAGAATGATGGGAGTCTCCTCATTGAGCAGTATGTGCCCTGTTCCCTCTGTGCGCCTTGCGAACGGCAGCAGCAGGATCCCGGAGAAGACGACAGAGGAAGAGAAGCCGAGGTTCATTACTTTAACATGGAGGACTGTGTGCTGGCTGCTGTGGAGAAGGACAGCATCATCTGTCCTCAGCATCCTGAGCAGCCTGTCCCCTTACAAGAACTGGTGCCAGAACTCTTTATGACCGACTTCCCTGCACGGTAAGCTGTGGGATTAAAAAGTACTTCCTACTTTTGGAGCCAAGTCATGAGGAAAGTTATTTATGTGGGCGTTAAAATCAGCATCAGGACTTTAAATGATTCAAGTATTGTAGATCTGCATCAATAATCATTTCAGATGAGTCCTTTTCAGAGCGAGATTGGCTCTTTGA
>NW_015150624.1:1172036-1172485 GCF_000732505.1 Cyprinodon variegatus
GGGATCATTAAAGTATCTCTGATTGTGATGGTAAAATATCTCTGAGCAGTTTGACTCAACTATAAAAAAACTCCCATTCAGGTAATATCCAACGTTACAGTTAGAGGAGCTCATCATGGATCTAAGAGGAGCTGATAAAGACAGCATCAAAATAAACTAGAATAAATCCCATCACATAAATCACGTAAATATTTAAATCATGCAGGTCTATCTTTGTTTTCCTTGGATGCCTTTAATAATGATCAGAGCTGTGTGTGTGTTTGTTGCCAGGCTGTTTCTGGATAAGGCGGAGCTTCAGCTCTCTGAGGAGGAGAAGGATGTCCTCGGTCAGGGCGGCAGTGGCACCATCATCTGCAGAGCCATGTATAAAGACCAACCTGTCGCTGTCAAACACTTTCACTTTAAGAGATGTCGGCAGCTGACTGTCAGCAAGGACTCAGGTAGGATAT
>NW_015150624.1:1174520-1175260 GCF_000732505.1 Cyprinodon variegatus
ATGTTACTTTAAAAATTTTACTTGAGTAAAAAGCTTAAAGTGCATTAGTGTAACAAAACACCAAAGGGGGAAAATATTAGTTCACTCCTCTGTATATTTTTATCAGATATAAAATGAAGCTCTAAAATGTTTTGTTTCTATTCAGTTCAATTGGGTTTATTCCTATAGCGCCAATTCACAACACACATCATCTCAAGACACTTTAAAGTTCACCAGATCATCCAGTCAGATTGATTTAAAGTTTTCTATCTAAGGAAAACCAGTTGATTGCATCGACTCATTGAATCGAAAGCATCCCTCACACTAAGCATGCTTGTAGCAACAGTGGAGAGGAAAAACTTCCTTTTAACAGGAAGAAACCTCCTGTGGAAAAGACTCAGTGTGAGTCTGAAAAAGTTACACCTGAAAAAGGAAAGGAAGAACTCACGCTGATGTGTAACTTTAAGCTGGTTGAAAATGGCGTCAGTGCTTTGGCAGATCCCTACCTAAGAAGTGGAGATACAAAAGGCAATCATCAACCAACTCAACCGGCGGCCCCGTGCAGGAAACACACAGTCATGCAGACAAGCTCAGAGCCAGCTCCCATGTCAGAGGATGAAGAGAGCACATCCAGCCAGTCACAGTCAGAGAAACAGGACTACACTAAAAAACAGGCCAATCTCCAACATCTATAAACAAAGGTGTTGATGGTAGCAGCACAGATGATATTTCTCTCCAGGATGGTGTCATAGCCAAACAGG
>NW_015150624.1:1176699-1178053 GCF_000732505.1 Cyprinodon variegatus
GACCAGCACCTGTATATATATATTTGATCTTCTCCTGCAGATTCACATTGAAAACAGTGATCAGAGCCCAGCCACTATCTCAGACTAAACACAGTGTTTTTATTGTTCACGATGCCTGTGAAATCTTACTGTGAGAATGTTAACACAAACCTGGCATTTGGTTCTTGGACTCAGTGCTTTAAAAAAGCCACCATCTAGCTGCAATAATGCTTTTACTGAGAACACACCTGCTGTACCGGCAGATGAACACACCGATGAATGAACAGGTCCTCACTTTGGAAAATAGCTATATTTGCTTTTTTTTTTTTTTTTATATGAGCATGAAGAGTGAAGGAAAGGGAAAGAAAAACACCTGGGAAATGTGTATATCTGTCCACTTCCAGGATTAATGAAGGCGAACTCTAGTTCTAGTAGACATTTAAAGCGAACACACAAGGAAGGAAAGAGCATCATTTACTTCATCATTCGGGCAAATGTATGTTCTGTAGGCTAATAAATGTTCAAACTAACCGGGAAGAAGGGATTCAGCACATCTAACAAATTTACCAATCTGATCACCAAGCAGCTAAATGAAAACAAATACAAAATAACAAATGGATGTTAAAAACACCATGGGTGTTCAACACTGTTGTATTAATTAAAACCCATGCTGCACTCTCCAATCCTGTTGGTCTGTGATAGGGGTGACACCCATAGACACACTAGATGGCTTCTTTTCTAGGGCGCCATAAGTTTTAATGAATTACTCTTGAGGTGGATTATTTTTCAGGATATGACAAGTTTTAGATTATGTCCTGTTACTCTAGGTATTCTAAAAATATCTTGACTTACTTAATAACTGATAATCATGATTAATCCAAGTTCTAAGCTCAGCCCTACAGTCATTCAAAGCTCTTGCTGGACTAAAACAGTTGCCATGTTGAATTGAATCCTTCTCATTCAGGAGCACTGTAATACTTTCAAAACAACATTTTCAGCGCCTTGCAATTTGCCGCGATCCAATTCTGTGGTCTAAAAAAAAGTATGCAAAAATGAGGAAGTAAAACATGAAGATCTCTAAAAATGTGCAACATCTCACAGGAACTAGCAGCTGTGAATAAAAACACTACTGGGTTAAAGGCTCTACAACAGAAACTCATTTGACCTAAAAGATAAAAAAAATATTCTTTAAAAATGTTCTGTTTAGTACATTTTTAATTAGATATGAATTACTTTATAATTAGGAGTTTTACTGTGAGCTAACACAGGGAATAAAGCAAAAAAAAAAAATCCTGTGCCTGAACTTTTTCAACACAGGAAAGAAAATCATATATATATATATATATATGTATATATATATATATATATATATATA
>NW_015150624.1:1179911-1186842 GCF_000732505.1 Cyprinodon variegatus
TTATTTATTTATTTATTTATTTATTTATTTATTTATTTATCATTATTTTTTTTTTTCAAGCCATGCCAGTAGGGTATGGGGGCATGGGATCAGAGATTGCATGAAGGCTTGAAGACTGAATTTGACTTTTGAAAATTCAATACCAAAAACGGCCAGAAGATGGCAGAAGTGCATCTATATCTACCACTTGCATGAACCACATTTCTCTTGACATCCTGTTGTGCTGCTAAGCGTCGTGTTTGGCGAGGAAAGCACACACCCTTATTTAAATCGCATTAACGGTCAGTTATTCACGCTGGTACATCATCTGTTGCCGTAGCTCCTGGCAAACGTGCAGTGTGCGCGGCCGCATAAACAGCTGCCTGATGACCAGGGTCTAATTCATGTTCACCTAACTTCCTGCTCCAGCTGCTAAATGGCTCGCCATCTCGCCCTGTCTCCTCCTGCCATGCCCAGCGCCATTTATTTTTGAGACCTTTACCTATGGTTGTGAAATCTTCCACAGAGTTCATGAACTGCATTGTACCCACTCCATGTGATTCCGTTTTCTCTATCGTCCGTCTCTCCAAACACAAAGCTTCATTTATTTATTTTTTATTGTTTTTACACGTCTCTCTGTTGAACGTGTAGAGCTTCAGCACTGAACCACTATCTATCTGGCGACTTCAGCAAGAAACGAGAAGAGGTGGTACATGCTTTCCTAAGACCCGCCCCCTTCTTCTTCTGATTGGCTAATACTGTTAGTTTCAGAGCTCTCCTTTACTACCATTGGCTGACAAAAGCAAGAGCGATTTTGATTGTCTTTTTTAAATTTATTTGCCTTCAATTTATTTTCGAGTGATTTTTTATTTTTTTTTTAACCCACGGGCAATCGCTACGAGCCGGAAATGCAGCCTGGGCCCGGAATTCTTTAATCGCTTCTAACGAGACATGAATGAGTTGAAGAAATAGACTAATTTGTCATTTATAATGCTTTCCAACCCTTTTCTGTAGACAGGATACGTTGGAAAGCAGAGACTCTTGAAATATGTAACATACATGTATGTGTTTGTGTGTTTAGAGGCCGATGGCATCCAGGTGTGTGAGACAGATGGAGGAGCCCAGTTTCCCCTGCCTGAGGTACCTGCTGTCATGTGACAGCCAGTCTCAGCTCTTCCTGTCGCAGCTGCAGGGATACAGCGCCGTGTTCTGGAATGGAGACAATGAGGAGAGGTTGGTTTCTACTCCTCACTGCTCTGGTGATCCATTGTAAAGGTCATCCAAGGGGTTTAAAATGAAATCATACATAATTAGTTAAATAATGAATGGTTTTACCTTGTTTAGGAAGAATGCTGTCTTTATAACCTGGGAATAGCACCATGAAACAAATAAGTTTTATTTAATCCTGATAATCCTAGTGAGGCTTTTTGCTCGTCTGCAGATGGCATCTAGGAATCAACCGATGCATTTTTTTTAAAGCCAGTGTCAATTATTTAGACATTAGTGCAACAGATTCCTGATACGTTGTAGGTTTGTTTTTTAACTGATTATTTAAACCAACGTTGCTTTTTCGTTTAAAAACAAAATACTTCATCTACAAATCAGCGCTGCCAATTCAGCGCTTATTTAATAAAATTCAATTCAGGTTATTTCTATAGCGCCAATTCACAACAAATGTCATCTCAAGGCACTTTACAGTTCACCAGATCATCCAGTCAAAAAGATTCAAAGTTTTCTATCTAAGGAAAACCAACTGATTGCATCGACTCATTGACTCGAAGGCAATCCCTCACACTAAGCATGCTTGTAGTGACAGTGGAGAGGAAAAACTCCCTTTTAACAGGAAGGAACCTCCTGTGGAAAAATACTCAGTGTGAGTGGCCATCTGCCGAGGCCGACTGGGGTTCAAGGAGACATTTAGCGACTTTTGGGACCTCCCTAGACTCTTTATTTGAAAGAAGCACCTAGCACCGAATCTCACGACTGTTTTCTGTGTTTATGGAGACTCTGGCAACAACAAAAAAAGGCACTGAACTCTGTACTCCTGAGCGAGTGGATCAATAGACCTGCCTCTATCTGTTTCCCCCTCTATCTGCTTGCCCTGCAGCAGAGAAAGAGAACACCTTTAATTACAGATTGTAAGTGAAATACTTATGCAAAGCTGCTGCTGATTCCACCTTAAACTGTAAAGTGGGATTATGAAAGTATTTATTAAGTTGACACAGTTGTCTCACATAAAAAACAGAATTAAAAATGCTGCCTTTTCAATATGCTTTTAGTTAGGAATATTTCATAGGATGTACACCTTGGTGTTTCACACCTTTAGGCTTTTGCTTGGCGTAGGAGGGTCCGAGGGTATCCTCCCCTGGAAAATGTTAAAATTTAGACTCTCTGAAACGCTTTTTCCTGCTACATTAACTTTTTGTCTTTGTAATAACACTACTTTTGTCCTGATTATGGGAAGATAAGAGGTGGAGGCTTCATAATTAGGACATGACACTTTAGGTACAATATTATGTTTCATAGGTTCATTCACACAATACAATACAATACAATACAATACCGCGATTTGAGCAGCAAAACAGCGTCTGCTGCTTCGTGTTTTATGCTTGTCTAAATTACGTCCGACGTGCCTCAAGAGCATCTTTGACGCTCCTGAAGCGCGTCCAGTAAAGTGGGTCCAGATGCGTCTGATGCTTCTGTGTTTAATGGCAGAGAGCGGCTTTGTTATATTTGCTGGTAAAAAAGTAGTTTTTTAAAATGAGAAAATCCACCTCAAAACATCCCAAAAACAGGATGTACAATTTGTCATTTTTCTTGTAAATGCGGGGGTTGTAGGAGAGCTGCCAGCCTCGCCTCCATAAACTTCCTCTCTTACCCCCATTTGTTCCTTTTCTGATGGAGACAATGGAGAGCAAACATCTGCTGAAATTGCTCTGATTGTCTTTCCGTTTAATCGGTCTGTCAATCAAAGCTGAGACCACGCCCACTCCTCATTTCCCTGCTCTGCCTCCAAATGGGGCATTTTTCCATTCAACAAAGAAGTAAGACTCCAGTTTGTTAGCTGCTCTTTCAAACATAAATGCGTGTCAATGGCCTGTTTGTTACAGAAACTACAGTGTGGTGAATGTGGAGAAGGCCCAGGTGGAGGTCAAGAGGATGTGTTGTCCTGNGAACTCTGTCCTCCTGAGCGAGTGGATCAATAGACCTGCCTTTATCTGTTTCCCCCTCTCTCTGCTTGCCCTGCAGCAGAGAAAGAGAACACCTTTAATTACAGATTGTAAGTGAAATACTTATGCAAAGCTGCTGCTGATTCCACCTTAAACTGTAAAGTGGGATTATGAAAGTATTTATTAAGTTGACACAGTTGTCTCACATAAAAAACAGAATTAAAAATGCTGCCTTTTCAATATGCTTTTAGTTAGGAATATTTCATAGGATGTACACCTTGGTGTTTCACACCTTTAGGCTTTTGCTTGGCGTAGGAGGGTCCGAGGGTATCCTCCCCTGGAAAATGTTAAAATTTAGACTCTCTGAAACGCTTTTTCCTGCTACATTAACTTTTTGTCTTTGTAATAACACTACTTTTGTCCTGATTATGGGAAGATAAGAGGTGGAGGCTTCATAATTAGGACATGACACTTTAGGTACAATATTATGTTTCATAGGTTCATTCACACAATACAATACAATACAATACAATACCGCGATTTGAGCAGCAAAACAGCGTCTGCTGCTTCGTGTTTTATGCTTGTCTAAATTACGTCCGACGTGCCTCAAGAGCATCTTTGACGCTCCTGAAGCGCGTCCAGTAAAGTGGGTCCAGATGCGTCTGATGCTTCTGTGTTTAATGGCAGAGAGCGGCTTTGTTATATTTGCTGGTAAAAAAGTAGTTTTTTAAAATGAGAAAATCCACCTCAAAACATCCCAAAAACAGGATGTACAATTTGTCATTTTTCTTGTAAATGCGGGGGTTGTAGGAGAGCTGCCAGCCTCGCCTCCATAAACTTCCTCTCTTACCCCCATTTGTTCCTTTTCTGATGGAGACAATGGAGAGCAAACATCTGCTGAAATTGCTCTGATTGTCTTTCCGTTTAATCGGTCTGTCAATCAAAGCTGAGACCACGCCCACTCCTCATTTCCCTGCTCTGCCTCCAAATGGGGCATTTTTCCATTCAACAAAGAAGTAAGACTCCAGTTTGTTAGCTGCTCTTTCAAACATAAATGCGTGTCAATGGCCTGTTTGTTACAGAAACTACAGTGTGGTGAATGTGGAGAAGGCCCAGGTGGAGGTCAAGAGGATGTGTTGTCCTGGCAACAGGATCAGCTGCCAGATGAAGATGCGTAACTCTCTGTGGATGGCTACTGAGGTATTAAACTATAATATGGTTTCTGAGAAGGATGGATGTTGGATGTGCAGGATTCTGATTCTCTGTGGGATTATTTCCAAAGGAACAGGAGGTGTTCATCTACAGCCTGAAGGACATGTGTCCTCTAAGTCAGCCTCAGAAACGGCTGTCCTGTCCAGCTGTCGTCACAAGTTTGTTCCACGTTCCCGCCGGAGAACAGGTCAGCTCACATGACGACGAGGGGAAACAAACATTGGGTTGTTAACTGATGTGTACACGGTATCCTTTTTGTTACGTTAGCTTTCCTGTGGCTTGTGGAGTTAAAAAATTATGAGAAATATTTGTTCTTAGCCTTACAGGCTCCAAACGAAGGTCATTAGAGATAAGAATGAGTTAGGAGATCCATCTCACCAGTGAAAGATATATTAACCTAACAGCTAATGGCCTTGATGAACTCAGATTGTTCTTCCTCCAAATGTGTGAGAAAGTTCTTTATGCAGGGGGTGGGTTGGTTCCCCTGGGGAGAGTGTGTGTGTTGGAATTTTGTAAGGTATAAATGTTTATACTGAGGTTGCCTCTCAGTCTGAGGACTTAAAATAGATTTTAATCTTTTTTCTCACAAGAGATGCCTCTGCCTCAGCTTCCTAACTCCACAGGCTAAACTAGCTAATGTTCATGCTAGCTTTAGCAAACAGCTTTCACGTTGACAAAAACCAGAGAGGCCAGGAGGTAAAGGCTGTTTTTGATCTCTTTTTTTGTTGCAATGTATACTGTTGATGTTTTTCCTCTCCTGGTTGTAATTGGAGGTGTTGTTTTTGTCAGTGCTGTGGCTCTGCTGCCCCCTCTGACGGGGAGGCTTATACGCATATGGGTGTTTTTAGAAAAAACTGCATATATAACTAGAATTAATTTAGTTAAATTCAGTTTATTACCATGAAGCAAATGAACAACACAAGTCATCTCATCACTGTTCCCAACAACCTCAATAAATTGTTGCATTCATGCTGATTTTTGCACAGTTTCTATCATAGTTAAATAACATGCTGTTTATTGGTTATTTATTCTACAGGTATTTATATTGTTAAAACACTTTGCAGAATAGTATTTTATTTGTTTTTTTGTTGTTTTTTTTGCTGCTGTAAACACCAGTATTTTCAATTGTGGGACAATAAAGGGATTTCTATTCTATTTCATGCACTAACTTTGAAACTAACTTATTTTATTGTAGCCTATAGGGATAAAAAAGGAAATACTGTTTTTCTTCTCCAACCAGAACTTGGCCAAAGTGTTTGCAGGGATGTCTGACGGTCTGGTCGCCGTCTACACCTTGGTGGACGACCTCCCTCTCGATGGAGAAACGTACCTGTGTTCTCACACCTTAAACAAGACTGTATTTGGTCTGAAGGACTCTGATCCGAGGCAGAGACCCTACCCTGTCAGGAGCATGGCTCTGGTCAGCAGCGGCTCGCAGGTGAACATGAAGCTGCATTTATCCGCATCGAACCGCAGCGCTCTTCCTTTCAGTCAGGTTCAAAGTGATAAAAGTGATTTTTTTTTGTCATCTTCAGTTGTGGTTCTCCAACGGCCCCGGCCTGCTGGTTATCGACACGACGAGTCTTCAGGCGGTCCGAAGGCTAGAACCATACAGGACACCGTCCTCCGTCATCAGCATGACGACCAGCTTCAGTCTGTGGGGAGAGGAAGCAGTGTGGACCCTGGACGACACCAGCAACACGCTGCTGCTCTACTACGCCGCCTCCTACGAACTGTGTGCATCGTACTGGTAGGTTCTCATGATCACAGGAACACCACTGCCATATGGACTATCTAGGGAACAAAGTAGGACACAAGCAGTCGACTACATTTTCTGTTTGTCTGAACTCATGGAAGCAGACAATAAGGCGATTTTGAAATCCTAAATATTTAGAAACCCTCGTTAATATTTCAATATAACTTAATGCTTTGTCAGGGTTTCCGCAGGTCATTAAAAATCATTAAGTCATTAAATAATTATTTTTTTAATTAAGGCCTGATTTTTCATTAAAATTGATTAAATGTGATGATTTTGTCATTTAAAATGCTTTATTTAGAAAAAAGTTTATAAAAACAATTTATTAAACAATATATATATTTGCAAATATATCGTAATATACTTGCGCGGAACCACTTCCGGTTGATCGTAAAGCCGTAAGTTCGGAAAAGAAGCTCGCTGCGGAGAAAAGGCTATAGAATGGGGAAAATGCTAATTTCAACAAAAGTGGCTGGAAATTGAGGAATTGCAGCCTGCCGACGGAAAAGATGAAGGAATTTGCCGTGTATATATGAGAGTCATGGGTATTTGTTGATGGCATAAAAATTATTTCTAAGAGCATTAAAGGAGCATTAAACATCATTAAATTAGAGTTAATCATTCCTGTATAAACCCTGTTAATACAAAAGACTATTTTAATAAATTATTATTCACATTATTATCGACAACTAGATGACATGTTGGCCTAATATGTCATAATTTTCCTATTAACTCCAAAAATTGTTGTTCATGATACTGAAAAACTCATATTTACAAAATTACAAAAAATTTAAATGAAACCTTCTTATATATA
>NW_015150624.1:1187550-1194781 GCF_000732505.1 Cyprinodon variegatus
TGTTTGAAATACGCTGTTATTATTTTGATTGGATGTAAATGTGAAGATTATATGATCCTAGTTATCCCTGTTAGAAAAATACACAACAAAAAGAAAATATCTGGGCAGAAGCAACACATATGCTGGATGCTGGTGGGGATTTTTTTAATATCATATTGAATTAAGCGTTAATTTCCACATGTTTTGATCCTATAAATTTTATAATAATTTAGCGCATGCTCTCCGAGGAAGTCTGAGTGGAGCAAGATGGGAGGAACAGCAGAGGCTGGTCTGGAGGGCAGCGGGGCGGTGACAGAGGGTGTGGGGTTTAAGGGTAACGCAGTGTAGCTGCGTCCAGCCGGCTGTGATAATGAACTTCCTCGTCTGTTTTAAAACTGATGCACTCTGTTCCTCATCTATACGTTAACAGCTGTTTCTGTGCGCTGCATGCTCACACGCTCTTTCTACTATAATAAAAGTCTACATGCAACATTTTCACCTTCATTCATAAAACTGTAAAATCGGGGACATTTCCTGGACAGCTTTAGCCAGGGACAGGTAGTCCGGAACTGGGACTGTCCCTGGAAAGCGGCATCTGGTCACTCGATGCTTGGATGGAGTTAGCGCTACAGAAACTAGCATCGCTACGTAAATAACTTGGCATTGTCTGAATAATGTTTTATAAGAACTAAACAGCTGACAGTATTTTTACTGTATTGTTTTTTTTTACATTAATAATTAATATTTTTTCAAATAAAGTCTGTTGTTACAACTAATCATGAATCCCTTTAATAGATGTGTCTTTACTTTGTCAATGAAAACAGATAAAAAAAAAAACCTCAAAAGGTCTAAAAGCTCTAAAACGTTGTGACTCTTCCAGTGCAGGTTTTACTGCCCATTATCAAAAAATGTTAGAAAAAAGTCACTAAATGTGAAAAACGCTCGCTAAATTATATAAATGATCCACAATAAACAGAAAGGTTCACAAGCAAGTCGTACTGGCTATAATCTCAGATTTTGTATTAAAAAGCTTCTATGTTTAAACTCAGGGTTCAGTAATTCAGTTATCTTAACAGTTCATCAATCATGATTATCCTCCCATCATCTTTAGCATCTTTTCTTGTTAAAAATTAATCTTCAGTTGCTTATAAAAAAAACTTTTTTTCTAGTCTGCACGTTTTTGAACATTGCTTTTTTGCCTATTGTTCCCACAGTCTTGAATTTGTTGCATTTATAAACTCAAACGTATATGACTTTGTGATGAACTGTCCAGGGTGTACCCCGCCTCTCACACGCAGACAGCTGGAAATAGACACCAGCACCCCTCATGACTCCACTCAGGATAAACAGAAAATGGATGGACGTTTTTTTTTAATTAGAAAATGACAAAATGATTCCTTTCAAATATACGCTCCATCATTTCAGTTAGGCATCCATCCGATTAGTCCTTGTTAGGGCGAGAGGCGGGGTCCACCCTGGACAGGTCGCCAGTCTGTCACAGGACAACACAGAGACAAACACCTGAGGAGAATTTAGAGAAGCCAATGAACATAACAGTTATGTTTTTGGACTGTGGGAGGAAGCCGGAGTACCTGGAGAGAACCCATGCATGCTCAGGGAGAACATGCAAACTCCATGCAGAAAGACTGGGAATCAAACCCAGAGCTACCCACTGCCCCACCATGCAGCCCTCAGTTACACATTCAAAGTAAATAAATCGACTGTAATGTAGCTTCACATTCATAATCTTTGAAATCCGAAACTAAACAATAAAGCTTTATATATCGATGATGTTCCACCAAACTGTGTAACTCATCCTGTATTGTGACTCAAAGGGATGCAGTCTGCTTCCTATTAACCCTTACTTCACTTTTACCTGAACCATGTAGCGTCCTCCCGAGTCACAATATGTGATGGGTCACAGGTTACACTGTAACACCAGCATATGGAGCATTGGGGTACTGTATGAGTCTGCATAAAGATCTTTCATCTTTATGCAGCAATGTTTTCACATAAAATCATTCTAAAAGTTCATTTTATGTCCAAGAAATATATTTTATAAAATTTTACTCACTTTTTTACACTTTTAGCTATTATTGCTCTAAGTTCTGCAAGGAATCGATAGGGCGCCATAAATACCAATGCAATACTGCCCTCTGCAGGAGCCTTGGTGAACTGCATGGAATTTAAACTGAACCACTGAGAATAAAATATATGCAGAGATGCTTATAGTTACTTAAGATATGCTTCCCTTCTGTTATTTTGATTTTCTTCATAATCGACTACATTGACTACTCATTTCAGCCCTTCTCTTTTTTCGTTTTTTTATCTTTTGAAGCTCATCTTACAAAAGCGTACATCCTGGTTAAAACCCAGCTGAGGGAAATGTGAACACATGGAGTATTTGAGTTTGTTTTTGTTCTGATTTCAGCTGTGGGGACAGAAGTCCTTTGCGGGATGTCTTCGACGTGCTGCGCCCTGCAGGGCTGGCTGTGGTGGCAGAGGAAGATATTAACACTACGGACCAAAACGGGAAGCTTGAATGGTCTAACGGAGACGTGACGCTGATTTTCAGTGAGGAGGCAGGAACTCAAATAATCCAGCACCAGGACTCTGTGACAGACTATTGCTCCCTATCATCTACCAGCTCTCTGGAACCACCAGAGTCAAACACCCTGAGCACCACAGACTGCAGCTCATTGAAAAGTAGAGGCTGTTTACCTCTGCCTCAAAACCCGGAGGACTCAGAAGAGCATCAGGACGAACAGACAGATACAGATAATCTGGACTCAGCAGAGGACATAAACCCTGCAACACCTGAGCTGCAAGCCTTCAATCTGCTGCCGGTGAACGGGACCCTGTGGATCCCCAGGTAAGAAAAACACTCTGAAAGGCCTGTAATGGCAGCTAAATGTGGGCTTAAACAAGTAAAACAATGTTAGAGATTGAACTAACAGATTCTGCAGAGTGGGAGAATAGAGATAGAATGAAGCAGAATTATGAAATATTGGTCCCTATGTCCTCCAGCAGTCTAAACCTATAGCAGCATAACTATAGAGATAGTTCAGGATAACCTGAGCCACTCTAACTATAAGCTTTATAAAAAAGGAAAGTTTTAAGCCTAGTCTTAAAAATAGACATTTAACATTCTTAAAATCAATGTATTTTCCTTTAATTCCAGCAGTAAAATAAGATCATTAGATCTCATTCTAAATTTTATTAGATTATGAACTTGTTTTTTAAAACATAAATAATCATATTCCATTGATAACTTCTCCTACTTACCTGCTATATCAAGAATAATACACTTATTTACAAAAAATGACATACCGGAATATATACTCATCTTTAAAATAGCTTTACACGGAAATGTCAGTTAGGCTTCATTCACACTGCAGATGAATGTGATCCAAATCAGATTTTCTATTTTTATTTTGGCCCTGAAACAAATAGACAAACTTTTTTTAAACAAATTGTGATTGTCATTGTGATGTCATCGCTGAGGTATATGGAGACTAAAAAGATATCCTGAATTACATAGATGGGAATGTCCCAATAAATATGTATCATGAAATAAAATAATGTAACATTTTTTAATTCCTGAAAAACCTGATTTAAATAATAAACATACCATGAAATTAGAAGATGGACAATTAAATAATAAAAAAAATATATTAAATACTTTAAGTATCTTTTATCTGGTTTGAGATTAAGTACTTCTTTGTTTTTGTTTTGTTTTTTAAATTATTATTATAAAGCACTTTTTAACCCATTGCCTGTCCCCTTTGTGGTGCCTCCACTTTCTCAGCCTCAAACTCGGCTTAGGATGGCAGGTTAGACCCTTGCATGGCTGAAAGAACAGCAGCTGATTTAATTGATGCTTTTCAAGGTGTTTCGAATTCCTGATTGTTTTGGTTTTGCTGATGAATTAAAGGCTTTATTACAATACAGCATCAACAGGAATATGGTTGTGCTCATAAACCAACAGAAGTTGAATGATACTACAAATAATCTTGTCTTCGGCTGAAATGATTCATTATCAAACTTGAAGTTTGACTCAGAAGAACTAAACTAATAGATGTTTAGACTGAAGCCGAGTGAGGAGAACGTTTCTATCACCTACTCTGCATTTATATGATGCTGTCTCACAGTGAGATTAGCAGCAGAGCGAACATCAATGAAGCATAAAATCCCAGCATTCAGTTGTTTTTTTTCACTAACCCTGACTATGTGTGTCCAACAGGCATGGAGGTGATATAATAATCATTGAAATGCAGCCATATGGAGGTCAGCTGCGGGGGCGGGTCACCGCTGTCCTCGCTCCTCCTGGACGCTCCTCTCTGGGGTAAGTTAGGCTCCATCGTTTCATTCTGCCTTCATTCAGCAGCACAGTTTTCATCCCATTTGAAGGAACTTCATTTGATTTTATTGGTTTGTTTCTATAGAAACAGCTGTTAAGAAACATTTTAAATCTTTAGCTAATTTAATGTTTTTACTGATGGTAGCGACCTGCTCATGGCACCATTTCAGTTACTGGAGCTTTTTAGCAGGAATCAGGGTCTGTTTGTCAGAGCTGTGGTAGGTCCTCCAGTAATCCGGAGCTGATTACTTTTTAAACATTTAGGAAATAAATACCAGGTACCATAAATGTAATAGCATCAAAATCTTAACTATATTTTATAATTTGAACTCTACTTTTGATTCTCCTACTGCCTGAAGATGTTTTCTGATGTTCTCATCTCCTCCTACAGGGTCTGGTTCTCTGTAAGGTTACGTTAGTTTTTTATAACAACCTTTCCAGCTTCAAAGCTTCAATCATTTAAACTGTTTCTGCAGTGAAGCAGTGAGTACTAGCCAATTAGAATCAGAGTAGCGCGTGTGATGGCTTCACTGTCCTAGGAAAAAATGGGAAACTTGGCTCTGAGATTCTGCTCAATAGTGCGGATCATGGGGGATTTAGAAGTGGGTGTTCGCAATGCCAATTGAAAAATAAGTGGCTATACACCATATACCCGTGTATATCCTGGATTACACAACTCCATTCCTTTTCTTTAGGAGGATTTTGCCTCACATTCAGTAAACTCTGCCTGATGGATTTTGAAGCTGCTGGAAAACAAACGAGATGTTCAACCATCTTCTTGCTGACTTCTTTGAATACGTTTCTCTCCTGTGTTTCCCTTTGTCATCTCCTGTTTTCCCGTCCCCCCAGGACTCTGCAGGAGGCAGCGCTGGTGGCGAAGGACACGGTGGTATGCGGCTTCCAGCAGGAGGAAAACATGGAGTGGTGCCTGGTTGTCTGGAGAGCCTGGAGCAGCAGCGAGATCAGCGTCTTCTACCAGTCCTACGAGGAACTCTACCGCTCTGAGAGCAACATAAGGATAAGAAGGTAGCTGCTGTCCTGCAGCGGCTCAGGACCAGAACCTCCCTGACTGAGTTCAGAGATCTGAGGCTGAGGGGCGTCAACCGATGAAGCTCAGCTGTCAGGCTTCGCACTGCCGGAGGAGATATTTCAGTTCACTGTACAGAAAGAAGCGGATTATCAGCGTCCGAATCAGACTTTTAATCACAATCACCAAAGTTTTTTCTCTTTGCTTCCAAACATCCAAATAAATCGATATTTAACTTTCTTTAAAGGTTATTTATCTGCCTTTTTAAACCTTCCAAGGTCAACTGCAACTGTGTTGGATAAAGCATCACCTCAGGCACCAGCAGTGTTCAGTGGTTCATAAATATCAGGTCCAGCCCAGAGAAAAGACGCTGCTCTTTACTGCTTCGCCTGTTTGGTGACGTCGTCCATAAAACAGGACGTCAAACTCATTTTTATATCAGACCACTGCAAAATCATCAAGTCTTTTACTGAATCAGCTGCAGCTGTAGAAATAAAACGTTTGGATCTGTTGTCTAATTTACAAAGTGTCCACTGTTCTGGTATTATGGATCTAGTCCCATTTATTCATCAGTTGTAGCCACTTTGCTCACTTTATATCAACACATATCTGCTTTGTGCCTTTTTCTGTTCGGGGGAAAATAAACTGGAGGCTTTAAGTTCGACTCTGCACCCTTAACTCGCTGCCGCATGAGATCACAACACCTCTGGTTTAAAGCTTCCCTCTCTTACAAAACGATGAACACTTTAAGCCTGGTTTATGCTCAGAAACAAGGTCGTCTGCGTGTATCGAAGTTAACGCAGATATGCCCCGCCCCTTCTGCAGACACTCTGCTGCAGCTCCCCAAAACTGTAGGTGACCGCAGACAGGAGGCATCTGATTGGTCAAATCTACACCCGCTCTACACTATGAGTATTTCCTGTTTGGTACCTTACCAGCTTGTTTTGTTTGTCTGACAGACATCTTCTAGCTGGTCCATATTCACGACACACTCGTGAATATGGACCAGCTAGAAGAGCGAGGTGCGCAAGAAGGACCATTTTTCCACATGGATCCACGCTCTTTTTCGCCCTCATGTCCCTCCGTTGTCGCACAAACTTGCCCCCACTTCCTGGGCCGTATCTAGACCCACAGCTAGTTCCTGATTATCCCTCTTGCGCCGCGGCGTGGAATAACAGCTCAGACCACGCTTTAGAATTCGGTATAAATCAAAAATATCTGCGACAAGTCTCACTGTGACACCCTGCTGCGGGAGGATAACCAGCCCTTTAGATGTTAGCTAATAAAGAACAGCCGCTATCAGCTGCAGAGCTGCTGTTTGGTCTCATCCTCAGCAGAAATCTTTGCACTCTGCCTCACATCACCTCTGCTGATCAGAGGAAGTGGGTGTGTTGTTACTGAGCAGGCGCAGCGCGGTCATGGTAGGTGCTTCCTGGAGGAGTAATCGCTGCTCTGTGTAGGATGGGGATGACAACTGGTTTTTCCAGGAAAGATAGTTGCCTAAAAATGAAAGGATTGAAGTTAGAAGTTGTCCAAAAATATAACTGCCACAGTAAAGTATAGACTTCTGCTTAGGTAAGGTAAAAAGTATTTGTACTTAGTTACTTGACATCTGTGTTGGTAGGATACGTCTTCCTCTCCTGCTCCTCTTTGTTCCTTTTGGAAGATATTTCTACAGGCCCTAAAGGAAAAGTCCGATCAGCAATGAATAATCAATGGATCATCATTTATACCTAAAGCTAATACGTTGGCTGTGATTTAATTAATTTAGCGTTAATCAGTAAAATGATTAAAATAATTATTTTCATCGCGATCATTCAGTCTGGGAGCGGCCATTTTTGCCCAAATATAGTAACCCCTCCCTC
>NW_015150624.1:1195388-1196762 GCF_000732505.1 Cyprinodon variegatus
TGTTCTTTAAAATACATAAATGCCTCCAGTAAAGCACATTAGATAAAAATTACTCTTAATTTAAAACACTCATCATTCATTGAACAGTATGGAATAATTTCATATTTAAAGTACTTTCAGAAGTTTGAGTTCTGAATATGACCGAACTTTTCCTTTAATGACGGCAGCATCAAGATGTTAATATTAAGTAATGTTTGACATAAAAAGCTGCCTGTTTCACCTGCAAATATAACTATTGAGAAATGAATATATGTCATTAAAGTGCAAATATTGTAGCTCTGATATCTTCTAAATGTTTTTCCATCATTATTTATTTATTTCATTGTTTTTTTTTTAAGACTTTTTGGTTTTGTGCTCATTGTTGGTTTTGACTTTCTGGTCTCTGCTGCGAACATATGGAACCTTCTGGAATAATAAAGTATTTCAATCAGTCAGTATAATAAAAACATTATATGTTTACTACTGAGAATGTTCCTGTGTTTCAAGAAGAACTGACAACTGGTTTACTGGAATGTAAAGCTTTGCTGCAGGAATCTGAGGGTTTTGGATCTAAGATGACAAACTTTACTGAGCTCCTAATGTAAAAACTTAACTTTCACCGTAACATTTATAATCATTTAGCGAGCGTTTTCACATTTAGTGCCTTTTTTGACAAAACTTTTTTGACAAACGCTAATTATAAATTTAAAATATATTTTAGCATCCTATATTCATATCTAAAACTTAAATATATATCTTTAATCTTAAATCAAAATTCCAAATCAATATTTAAATATGTCTAATTTATCTTTGCATTCAGTAACCTTCAATTGACTGCTCGGCTTTCCTTTTGCTCTTAAGCCTCTTTCCCACTGAAATTAGCGAGCTGATGTGGGCTTTCAAACATGGGTTGACCCGCTAACAATCGGCTCCCTTCCCATTTATAATAACAGGTGTCTGTTGACACCATCAACCAGGGTTAGCATTGATGATGCCACCATGATGCCAGCATAAATGTGGAAAGTAAACAATGGAGAACAACATGGAAGGAATCCAGGTCAAGGTCTGTCTGCTTTATTCTTTTGCTCTTTTATCTGTCTGAATCCTTCTCACTAGAGCTGCTCCATGTTTATCAAATGTAAACATGGTTGGTTTTTGGCTTGTTAAATTTTTTAGAAAAGATGTGGCTGGTGTGTAGTGTTGACATCCGTATGTTGGGCTCAGTGGTATCACGTGGTATCATCAATTAGCGGGTCGACTCAGGTCTGATATTTCCAGTCTAGGCCGACCGGAGCCGAGGCGATTGAAGGCGATTTTAAACCATGTCGCTTGCCAAGTCATTAGTCGTCCGTGAGCCGTTCCCCCTGCTACTAAAAGCCAATTGTTCCCCGGTTT
>NW_015150624.1:1197468-1202192 GCF_000732505.1 Cyprinodon variegatus
GGTATTATTAAGTTTGAAAAGTTTTAAAGAGTTTTAAAGTTGAGGTCCAAGGCTCCACCTCATGGTCGTCCTTCTACATGCCCACATTCAACAATATATGATTGATAAAAAAAACAGCAACTCAGAAAAAGTTTTGGTTTTGGTCGATTCCAGTGGCTGTGAAAGATGAATAGCGATGAGGTAATGAATACAATTTTAGTGAAAAAATTATAATGTTGAAAATAAGAAATGTTTAACTTTGCTTTTTTACTGTATTCCTGCATAGGGGACAAAAAGTTACAGGGGAACAAAACACCTTGCCTGTTTAACAGGCCAACAATTCCCTTTAACAACCTCCCTTTCAGAGATATAGACAGGTACCGGGCATTACAGGCTAACAGAGAAACAAAACAACCCCCATTCCAAAGGGGTGGACTCCCTCGCCAGGTTCAATTTGCATGTTTTCTAAGCCAAAACAAGGCTTTGCTTTGGTCCACTCTTTTTTTTTGGAATGACAATGACCTTGATGACTGAGAATCTTTACCAGCAATCTTATGTTTGATAATTTACCGGTAAACACATATAGATACCAGCAGGAAGGAGCCGCATTTCCTGAATATCAATTGTGCACAAGGGGTGTGAAGGAAGCCATTAACAGAGAAAAAACAATCTTAAACAAAGGTGGTTTCAGCTCTCATAAACCTATAACACAGCGATAGGGTTGATTCCTTCCCGCTATGTCCTCAATCCTCATTGCCATGCAGGTGGTCAAAAATCACACCTGTTAAACCAGGCCAATAACAACCCTGACGTCCCCATTACAGAGGCATGGGCCATTTTCAGGTTTTGCATTCCAATAAAGACCTTAATGACTCCTGTTAAAGTGAGGAGGATTTGTCCCCTTGGAAGTAAAGGCTGTAGCGCCCCGGGGGCCTCCTCACTGGTTCTTTTCCTGGGAGCAAGTTATTTACTACTCTTCCAGATTCCAGATCAGGTCGTTACAGGACAGAGAAAAAATGCTTCGAGCTATGCACAGCTGTGGTCTCAAAAATCACGTCCGCAAGCGTCCGGCAAAGTTTGAGCCCCGAACAACGTCATCACCTGCTTCTTATACCTTCTGAGTCTGTGTTGCATCATGTGGATGCTTAGCTGTCCGTATCAGAAACTGACACGCCATCCATGTCTTGAACTCCATGCAGCTTGCTTCTATGCTTCAGGGTTACAGATACAGCAGCTCTCCTATCAGACCGGCTCCAAGATGTGCCCATATCCTGTGTACTCTTAAAGACACGAAGGCTGTCCTGATTAGATGACCTCCGTACACACCGTGACATCCACAATGTGAAGGAAGGCCTTCTACTCTGTCTAATCTGACTAACAAAATAACAATGCACATGATGTATAAATAATAAAACCTAACACTCCCCATTACAGAGGAGTGGACTATTTTTTGGTTAAATTTGCAAGTTTTCTAAGCCATAAGGCCCTTGTTTGGGCCACTCTATAAGCCTAGAACTCAACGCTACTCCAGACATTTTGAATTGAGAAAGCTTTTTGGAATGGGAAACAAAACATCTTTAAACTATAAAAACAAAGTCCAGTGGTTTGTTTGTAACTTTTTTTTGGAACGAATATGACCTGGATGACTGAGAATCTTCACCAGCAACTCTGCACAGTTTGCCCAAATATACCGTCTCTCAGGGAAACTTAGTCGCATCGACTTTCGTCTTGGGGAAAGGAGGACGTGACATATGCCGTAAAGCGGTCTGCTTATTTGTAGTGTTTTTGTGTGCCAGGGTTGCTGCTACCATCCTCAAAGTTACTCAGTGTTGGTGAAAGTGATACAGATGGCCATGATGGAGGCATCATTCAGCTGGTTGGAAGTTGATGTATAATCACAAACGTTATGGAAATATTTTATGAAGATTGAAAAGATACTTAGTGTTGATTAATTGTTACCAACGGCAACCAGGGGGAAGAGAGCAAAAAATTCAGATAAACAGGTAGAAATCGATGCGTTAGAGGAATGTTTTATAATGGATGGACTGATCAGATTAACAACAGCAACCAGGCAGTACGGGTTACTGCAGCTTTAGGTTTGAAATCACAGATTTATTCATTTTTTTTCATAAAAACAGCTTCAGGTGTAGAGTTAATTAAACATCAAATATGTCTAACAGCTGTGGGGGAATTCATGCCGTTATGAGCCAGGAAAGAGGAACCCCTGAGTGGCTAACAGCTGGAATTAATAAAACAAAACATTATAAAAAGGAGGAAAATCTGGATAAGAGGCGCATTGTGTTTTCTGTTTATTTAGGGTAGAAATCAGTCATCTTTTTATGTTTCCTAATGTCTTATTGGATTTTTCTTCATCTTTAATAAAATGCTGATAATAGTTGACTCACATTACATATATAATTCAATATTTTATTCTATCCCTAATCTTGCCCCTGAGTGCGGATTATCCAGGTTTGTTTCCTTAGAACTGTGGACATAGATCACCTTCCCTGTTTTTCTACATCGAGTCTTTGTCTAAATTTAAACCAGTCAAACACAAAACAAACAAAAATCTCAGACCTACCTTCCCAGCATGCATTGCACAGGTAAAAAAAAAAGTTGACATGCATGGATTAAAAAAATAGGAAAGGATATATTATTTTTGAGGTAATTATGAGGTTTTATATATTAGAAACAGCTATTTTTAAGTTGATAAAAATTGCAACATATTTAGACCAACATGTTCAACTATAGTCTTGGATCCTTTAAAGGAATGTCTCCGTTTAAAAAAGCGAAACTTTGCTAGCTGGACCTGAAGCAGGACATGTCTTTGAATGTGTGTATCTGGTTTAAACTGAACATCTGGAGCCGAATCACTCTGCTTCATGTTCAGACACTTGGACCCTGCTGGCACCTCATCTGCTCTGCTTTCACTGCTCTGTTTACTCTCTGCATACCTCTGTCCCCTCAGAACCCCTGCAGCCTGCGGAGCCACCACATTTCTGCAGGACCAGTCCTTGCTGTGTCGTCTTCCAGCCCAAATGAAGCTCTGCTGAAGCAAACCGCTGCTGAATGGTGGGCGGAGCACAGTGACACTGACACATCCCCACACAGCGGATCTTCTTCCAGGATCCTTAAATGCTCCCAGATGAAGCTGCGGGGGAGCAATGCATTCAGCAGGACAGTTTGTTCTGTTCAGTAAAGCTCCTCAACCATCTGCCGATCATAAGACGACGCTTTCAGGTCTCCACTTCACTCTGAAGCTACAATTGCTGTTGTTCCTCCTAACTTTCCCTACAGGCCTCAGGGGGGGTTCAGAAAGGATGAAGTGGACGTGAGGCAGAAGACAGAGCTGCTCCTCATCCTTTTATAGCTGTGGGGTAAAAACCAGCAGCTCTGATTATTCCTGACTCCTTTGTTTGGCCGGTCTATAAACAGATCCAGAGCTGCTCTGCTTCAAATGTCCTCCTGACTCTCATTGCTCCCGTCAGCCTTTGCTGCACATGCAGCCGCACCCTGAGAGCTGAAGGCGACACACATAGAGGAGACATTTTATTCAGTTTTCATTTGTCACCAAAGGATGCACTTTTATTGCAAACAGTGGAGGGCGGTCATTATTATACAGGAACTGTAACAGGAGTAATCAATCTGAGCTTTATTATTGCAAAGAGAAAAGACATCAATGAAATAAGCTGTTTGACGCTTGGGCCCTGGCAGAACACTTTGATGCAGTGAATCAACTTTTACTCTCATAAGAAAAGCAATAGAGTAGTCTTTCCCCCGAGGCCCGGATACTGATGATGGGATAATCTGGAGGATGAGTGACTGAGAACCGCCTGAGAGTGGGGGAGGAGATGGGGAGGAGGGACGCTAGGCTAGGAGCTAAAGGAAGGGGGGGTTAAAGATGCTTGGCTTTGGAGGAGCTACGGCTCCAACCTTTATGATTAGAATGAGAAAAACTAACTCTGTTATCTTATTTCAAGTTCATTATATCTGATTATCTCGTTTTAAGGTCAGAAATAGATCAGAAATACTCCATCCGTCGGCAGATTATCTGTTCAAAAGCAAAGGTATAGGGGAGGATTTTCACAAATTTTTAAGAGACCCGCCCTCTCCACTTAAAAGAAAATGCACATGCACAACCCTGTACCTGCTCCCGAGAGGGAATGCCTATTAAACGCTTGCAAGAGCGTGCAGGAGCCCATCTCCTCCTGCACACTCTGTTTAAAAGTTGCTGTTCTTATAGCTCATACAGTACAAGCTTACTGTGTCCAAACGCCGCCCTAACCCATAAATTCCTCTATCGCTATATAGAGCAGAGAATATTTAGTGGACTTATAGACAACTCCCTTAACTGGCCCTTCCGCCAGATGATTCCTGCTTGCCTGCACCATCTTTGTTATTAGTCGCCGCTGTCGGGTAGCGATAACCAATAGTGACAGCCGACCGCTGTGACAGCAGATCCCATAATGCTTTGCAAGGTGAGCTCTCTGTGCAAAGCATTCTGGGATATATCTGCCTCTTCTGAGGCCTTTCTTTTCTTCACCGCGTTAGAACCACGGTGAGAAAGGTGAGACTGTCTATCCGGAGCTCACCACAGATATACGCCTGAAAGTACATATTCGCAGAAAAATATAGCTAACGGGACGAACACGTAGGACAGCCTTATGTAAACATATCACCAGAATAATTCAGTCTCCTCCGTCATCCATTTTTTATTTAGAGAAGGAAAGCGGGGATGAGGATGT
>NW_015150624.1:1202202-1207343 GCF_000732505.1 Cyprinodon variegatus
ATGTTTGAGCCCTTGCCTCGCAACGCTGCCAGTTCTGTTAGCTCTACGCCTGCTGAAGACACAGACGTCCATCCCCGTGAACACTGGGACGCAACTCAATGGGAAAGGAAAAGATTCTGATTTCTTACTTCAAACGTTGCTTATATTAGCTGTGACATATGAATCAAGATGCTATGACCGAAACAATTTGATTGACAGATGAGCGTTGATATAGGATTGGCTGAATTTAGGCGTACAGGCTGATGTATAACTAACTGGCCTGCAGAAGATAATGAAACCCCCCCCCCACAGATTTTAAGACGGGATTTTTTTTTTTAAATAGAAACTTTCTAAATTTTGGGACAATATTGTCTAATAAAGAGTACATTTATATACATGTTTAAGACTGAATGATTTGACATTTAAATATGATTTCCCTATGACTTTAAGGTTCAACAAACCTATTTTAAGAAATTATTTAGTTTTTAAAATTAACTTTTTCTCAGGTGTGCTTTAATCATTGAGGAACGTTCTCAGCGATTCTCCATCTTTGTCACGTTTCATCTCGTCACAAACAACAAGTCTGATTCGTCTTAAATGATCAATCAGATCCACATCAAAGGAACTGATGCACATTTTGCACACAAATTATTTTAGTGGAAAATAAATGCCATCAAGTCATTTGATACATATTAAGTAGCTAATTAACAAGATTATAGCAGGTAAATGCAACATATAAAATTTATTTAAAAAATGTATCCAAAGACTTTTGGCCATTGCAATGTCCTCATCTGTCGGGAAGTAACTTCTCTGCTGAACTATTCAGAATAAGGAAACTTTATAAGAAGAAAAAAGCACGACGCTCAAACTAGTTCCTTTAAATGAACTGTATATAAAACATCGTAATTGTGTTTTCTTATAAAGTCAGCGACCTTGATTCAGACTAATTGTGCAGCCATGTTGGGTGAACTGTAAATAAGTGCTGACTCATCAGGAAAGCAGCCTGGATGGTGGTGCAGTTTGCTGCTTTGCAGCATGAAGATCATAGATTCAATCCCAGCCTGAGGCCTTTTATTTTGAAAACCTTTAAAGAAGTATAACTTCTTTATATGCCTCTGCAAAAAAAAAGAAAAGAAAAAAAATGTAATTCTGCTAAAATCCTGAAATGAAGCAAAAAAAAAAAAGCCCCAATTCTCCTCAGATTCTATCATTTTAATTCTTTTCTCATTTAAATGTTTCAAATTATTGAGTTTATTTTTAACGGATTTATTTTAATCATATTTCTCTGTTTTGTAATGATTTTTATGAACTAGACTCTTTCCAAATTAGAGGCGTTTTGAGATAAGGAGCACCCGAATGTGGCTGAGAGTACGGGTGCCCTCATGGGATAAAAGCAGTGAAGCTGGACAGAGGTGTCAGATGCATCAGGTTTGGGTTATAAAACTTATTGATGCAAAATACATAATAAAATAAAGATAAACTTTCCTTTGCAGTCCTCTGTGCTATAGTATACGGAAATTTCTCAGTCATGTCTATTATTAACAGCTAGTATTATTTATTTTATTATTTATTTTAACAAAAAGCAGAGCCTAATGTTGCAGATATATTTTATTTGATTGTTTTGCATCTTATTTATATAAAATCCATAAATGTTCCATTCATCACAAAAAATAGGCTGCATCTAAAAAAGCATATTATGAACAAATAAATATGCTGCTGATTATGTGTTCAGGTTATTATTTATGCATATTTTTAGTAAAAAATTAGAAGGAAGCAGAGGACAAGAATGGACGATTTTATTGACAAAACTCAGACCCAATCACCTGCTGTTCATTAGTGACAGGAGGATGTTTTCCCATCATGGAACATGATTGTTCCATGTTTAAAATCTCTATCTTAAATTACATTTACACTGACATAAGATGACATTTATAAGCATGTCTGCCTGTAAAATAAACTAATTAAATGTTATGCACATTAAAATAATAAGATAGAGTTGTTTAAAATATTTTTTAATGTAGATCATCTTATAAAATTGCTAAATTATTTGACTGACCTGATAAATCAGGTAAGACCTAGACAACTTTTATTGTCATTTTGTATAAACAGACTGTATACAAAACAAAATGTTTAGTACAGCTTTTCAGACAGTAAGTGAATATTTCCATTCTATAAAGTGCAGCGGTGATCAAATGGAAGATCAGAGCATTAAATATATAAGGTGCAATTATGCAGCATTTTAGGTTTGGTGTTATCAGTGTGATGCAAAGACTGTGACATGATTTAGAGATTTATTTTCAATTTTTTTTTAAATACACTTATATAAAAACGGGGATCAGACTTAGTTATATTTCAGTTTTTGCAGTGTATACTGTGGCTAGACAGTCCAGGTCTTCATATTTTGACAGAAGAAGAACATGGCAGCTTTAGGCTGCAGGAAAAGAAAGGCTACCCTGGGACGAACCAGACTTCAGACGTACAGTTTATGGTTCTGACTCTCTTTCCTTCTGATGTAAAAGAGAAATAACTTTATTATCACTGCATAATTTTATCAAAAAACAAGAGAAAATCTTAAAATATGTGTGCTTGTCCTTGAGCAGGTAAATAATATGGAATAAAGACTTTTGCTTTTAAATACGTATATTTATGTCTTATTCACTTGAAATACGATAATGATTTTTTTTTCTAAATGTATTTCAATTGTAAAATTATCTTAATTAAGGGTAAATAAACTTTTTTAAGAAAAAATGACTTACATTAAAAGTCCGGAATAAATCAAAAGAATTTTTGCATCTAGTCATGTATTGTATAAACATGCATTTAGTTTTTATATAGCTCCTATGAATATGTGAAACCAGCTTTGAATTGAAGGTTATAGAAGGTAAAAATGAATAGAAATAGGTTTTTCTAAACAATAAAAACTGTTTTTGCTGGTTTCTGCTTGCATTCCTGCAGAGGAGCCGCCTTCAGGAATGTGTGCGAGACATCTCTCCTCTCTACCAAGTAAACAGTCTTTTCCTGGACCAGCCAACGTTTCTGCCTGGTTACCATCTGGTTCTGCTGGAAACGGCTCCAAGACGCTGCGGTCGGTCTGATGCCTCTGCAGAGATCATGAATGATGCTCTTGTCACCTCTGGATAATTAAGTCTGTATTTGGCTGATATGAATAAGTCACAGTCAGGCTCAGACTGAGCAGCTATTCAGGGCAGAACATTATGACCCCCCTGCCCCCCCAGCAGGCTGCCTCTGCTCTATCATTGCTTACACACACAGGATCTGAATTAACCTGAACAGGTGAACTGGCTTGTTTTTAGTCTCTCATCAAAGCCTAGTGAACAGCAGGGGGCAGCAGAGAGACGACTCTGGAGGAAACTGCCTTGATGCTGATTAATTCCTTTGTTTAATTCACACATCTAACAACCTCTAAGTTTTATTGATGATTGTTATTCATTCGTGGTGGCCTAGTTGTTAGAGCATACAGTTTTGAATCCTTAGGTTATGGGTTCGAGTCCCACTCCCACAGACTGCCACTCTGACTCCCTGAGCAAAGACTCTTAACCCCACACTGCTCCCCGCACAATGGCCGCCCACTCAGTTCAGTTTATTTATCTATATAGTGCAAATTCACAACACATGTCCTCTCACTTTACAGTTCACCAGATCATCCAGTCAAATTGATTCAAAGTTTTCTATCTAAGCAAAACCAATTGATTGCATCAACTCATTGACTTGAAGACAATTCCTCACACTAAGCATGCTTGTAGCGACAGTGGAGAGGAAAACTCCCTTTTAACAGGAAGAAACCTCCAGCAGAACCAGGCTCAGTGTGAGCGGCCATCTGCTTAGGCCGACTGGGGTTTAAGGAAACAGCAGTCTCCTTTAAAATAAGAATATGTGGCAGACTGGAGATGCATATAATGCCTTTTTAACTGTTAATCGGGGCCACTTCCTGAGAGATGAGCAGCTGCCTTCTGCACATTCTAAGCAACTTCTCTGATGATGTAAGATTACAATTTCTATCAGAATCTGTTGTCATGTCTCCTGGTTATTTAATACATATAAGTTATGAGGTGTTATTTAAAGAGTTTTTCCAAAGCGATCTCTTTTCCCTAAAAAAAAATATCACTCTGGACAAACTATACATCTCCAGTCTGCCACATCATCTTTTTTTACATCATACACGTAAGCAGATGAGGAGACATCCATGGCTCCAGCCTTATCAAAATATTACACTTTGTTCTTAGCTGAAGGACACCGCTCTCATTCTATTTCCAAATCTTTGCCACGTACAAAATGAAGATTATAACTTTATATCCAGACAGAGGAACTATCGTAATTAGATTAACTTTTGTTGAAAAACATCAGTTCTGACACCCGACAGGCAGCCAATACCAAGGTGTAATAAACTCACACATCACACAGAAATATCTGATCAAATAGGGAGACTGATGATGGTTGTCAACTTTTCTAAAAAAAGGTTTTACCTTAAAAAAAAATAAATCTTTTGTCAGGGTTCTGCCCTCTGTTTAAGTTTATATTTAGTTTTTTTGGTAGTTGTTTTCTAGCAGTGTTTTGTTCTTGAGTTACTCTCTGTTGCCCCCTTGTGTTTGTTTCCTTTCCCCTTTGCTTCCTTCTAGCTGCTTCCATCCAGACCTGCTCCCAATCAGCTCATTAGTCCTTCTTCTCTCCTATATATACTTTCCATGTGCAGTTCCTCAGTGCTGCTTCCTTGTCTTTTTTGGATACCCACATTAATTATCCCCTAAAGTTTTCTGGTTTTTGGTTTCTTGTATTTTTTTTACTTTGGTTTTTGGATTTTTTTCCCTCACTTAATTCATTAAATCTCTGCATTTGGGTCCTCAAAACCTCAACCCAACCGTGACACCTTTGTTTTTTATTCCAGAAGAACATTAGTCTCTGTTAATTAAAACAGGTTTTTACTCTTTACTTTATTCAAAATGTATTGATCACTAAATCAAAAAACAACCAACAGTGGTTATTACTCCATATATGGGGACGTTCACCCCAAAGTTATGTTAAAGGAATAGTACACCCAAAACATGATTAGCCTTCATTTTCTACTCACCCCCATGCTGAACAACACTCTGGAGTACTTTTTTGATATCTCAAATGCATCTGGAGATCTGGGAGGCTTCTTGCTG
>NW_015150624.1:1207989-1232806 GCF_000732505.1 Cyprinodon variegatus
CAGCAAGAAGCCTCCCAGATCTCCAGATGCATTTGAGATATCAAAAAAGTACTCCAGAGTGTTGTTCAGCATGGGGGTGAGTAGAAAATGAAGGCTAATCATGTTTTGGGTGTACTATTCCTTTAATATTGAGCTGGTTAAATACAATGACCTACCAAAGGAATGAGTCGATTTGTAATTAAAATAATATAATTAGATATTAAGTCCGTGAAATAAGATAACTGAGTTTTTTTTTCTTGTTTTAAACATAAATCAAGCATAAATCATATTTAGTTGGTAAATCACCTGACTTACCTGCTTTATAGTTTTATCAAAGTCACTGCAGGAAAAAAGTGCCACCTTCTAAACATGGTTAATTTTCTTTCTTCAACTTTTATATAACAAATAAAAGCTTATCTGTTATATCAGCTGATTAAATAATCTTTGGTTTAATCTTAGCAACACTGTTAAAATTGAACATGACAGCTGTTTAACTACGGTATGTCCAGACTTTCAGTACTGTACATTTTCTTTGGATCAGAGCTTTGGAAAGTAATAGAAATGTGTCTCAGCTGCAACATCAGGTGAAAAGATCCAAATGATGACAATGAGGGATTATCTACTGAAGGTAAATTATTAAGATCAGAAGTGTTGAACAAACCCTTTAACTCCTCCAGCATTGGCCTGATCTAACTGTGAAACATGGTTTCTATAAACAACAGGCCAATGAGATCAGTTTTTATCTGACAGGAAACCAGCGAACAGGAAGCATAGAGACGCCTTACTTCTGCTTACCTTACTGTCCTCAGTATGCAGTGAAATTAATCACTCAGCAGTAGTGATGTCACAACTCTTCAGGTTTTCTATAACATTTCTAGCAGATTTTTGAACTAACAAAAATAGCAATGGCTAAGGGTCTCTGCTCATTAACCCAGAGTGCAGGCTGTGGGGATCAAACCGGGTACTTGCAACCTTCTCAGAGCACAAGTATACAGCTCTGGCCACTAGGCCAACACTCACAATAGATTTGTTAGATTTAAAGATTTCTTAAAATTGTCTTGAAAATGGGAGATCTAATGTGACGGGCTGCCAACATCTGAGATATATTCAGGTGAAACCAGATGTTTACAGAAGTTATTTGACTTATTTTTACAGAGACTAAATAAAAAAAGACTGATCTAAAAATACCCTTATTTCATCATTCTGCTTCATTCTATCTCTATTCTCCCACTTTGCAGAATCTGTTAGTTCAATCTCTAACATTCTGCTCTCTCTGCTTTTTCTCATAGTAGCTTCATCTGGTCTGTTCCTGTTTGGCTGTGACTTCATCCTGGAGAGAAATATCAGCTGTGCTGCTGCCATCAACACCTTTGTTTATGGATGTTGGAGCTCGGCCTGTTTTTCAGTGTAGTCCTGTTTCTCTGACTGTGACTGACTGGATGTGCTCTCTTCATCCTCCAACATGGGAGCTGGCTTGGAGCTCGTCTTCCTGGCTGTGTGTTTCCTGGACGGGGCCGCCTTTTACAATCTCTTTTTGTCTCTGACTCTGTCTCCTTGAACCCCAGTCGGCCTCAGCAGATGGCCGCTCAAACTGAGCCTGGTTCTGCTGGAGGTTCCTTCCTGTTAAAAGGGAGTTTTTTCTCTCCACTGTCGCTACAAGCATACTTATTGTGAGGGATTGCATTTGAGTCAATTCAATCAACTGGTTTTCCTTAGATAGAACACTTTGAATCAATTTGACTGTATGATCTGGTGAACTGTAAAGTGTCTTGAGATGAAATGTTGTGAATTGGCGCTATAGAAATAAACTGAATTGAATTGAGGAGGAATCGGACCAACCAGCTTTGTCTAATTGGATTCTTGTATTCTTGGAAGAACTGTTTACCTGTGGCTATTTCCACCACATTCAGGGCTTCATCTGCTGATCAACATTTTGCAAAAAGCAAATAAAAACATTTCTTTATCCTGGCTGATCTCCACTGGGCGGCTGAGGTGAGTTCTTTAGCAGGGCTCGGGGTTTCCTGAGAAAATCTGCTTTTATTCATGACGTTTGGTTTCAGCGACGCCGAATCATGATTGTTTGTCAGAATGGAGTGATGGGACCATATGAATCTGTTTGACCTACAGCTGAGGGGAAAACATTCATCAAAGCTCTGTCAGTGTTTTTCTCTTTGGTCATTTATCAGCAGGGCCTGAGGAGCCACAGGTCAGCACCCAATCTATGCTGAATAGGTCTGTCTGCTGCACCAACAACAATCTACAGGTGGAAATGAAAGGTTTTATTCTCACATTCTATTGATTTAAATAATTCTAATTTCCCTCCTGGCAAACAAAGAAAACAGAAGCAGCCTGAAGATATATAGCCTTTATTTAGAAGCCATGTTTGTTCATCCAGCAACTGGCTGTGCTTTCAGAACATCCCCTCATTTCACAGCAGGAATTTATTATAAGTAAAAAACCTAATTATCTTTTTGAACGCCGATCATTGTTTGGCCCCATAACTTGACTTTCATGCAGAGTAACAATGATGGCTGACCCCCCCTCCCTGTGCTCTGCTCCATTTTTGGGACACCAGCTGTGCGTATGTGTTGCATATTCAACCAACTGATTTATTTTTCTGCAACTTCTGTTGAAATCTTTCTAATGTACTGTTGACAACTTGGAATAATAATTAAAAAAAAAAACATTTTAGTTGGATTGTAAATTACAAAAATATTCAAAAATACATTTCAGCTTGTCTATCAGAACTCTATGAACATCATTGTCCTAAGATTATGAGTTTCTCCAAAGGAAGAAAAGCCAGACTCTCACAGGTGTGTTATTTAGGTACCCTGTCAGCCAAGGAGGGATAGTTCTTACATACACTGCTCTAAAAAGTAAAGGGTAAAAGTAACGCAGTCCAATGCTAGTACTCATGTAGCTTGACTGTGTCAGCAGTTCCTGCAAGATGAAGGCATTGAAGTTATTGGCTAGTCTGACCATTCCCCAGACGTGAATCCAATTTATCACATCTAGGTCATCATTTCTTGATCCATCCACTAATGTCACGTTGCACCACAGACCGTGCAGGAGTGGGTGGATGCTTTTGTCCAGGTCTGGGAGGAGATCCCTCAGGAGACCATCTGCCACCTCAGGAAGAGCATGCCCAGGTGATGTAGGGAGGTCACACAGGCATGTGGAAACCACACACCATAATGAGCCTCATTTTGACCTGTTTTATGGGCATTATGTCAAAATTGGATCCGCCTGTAGTGTTTTTCCACTTTAATTTTGTTTATGATTCCAAAACCAAGTCTAGATTGGTTAATAAATTTGATTTCCATTGATCGTTTTTACGTAGCACATGCAACTTGGTATAGAATAAAATATTCAACGAGAATATCTCATTCAATCAGATCTAGGATGTGTTATTTGAGTGTTCCCTTTATTTTTTGAACAGTGCTGTTTGCTCCTAAGTTCAGGCTTACACCATCACGGTGTTTCATTTATTTAATAATATTTAGAAAAATATTATTATAATACATTGTAATTTAAGAAAATAAACGTTTAATTTCCCTTCATTTTTTGCATATTTGTCTCCCATTTTTCTGAGCACCTGCGTAAGTAGCACCCTCTGATGGCCTCCAACTTTTAAAACCACTGTTCTAACTCAGCACTTGTTCCTGTATCTAACCCTGAACTGACAATTCAATTCAGTTTATTTCTATAGCGCCAATTCACATGTCATCTCAAGGCACTTTACAGTTCAACCAGATCATCCAGTCAGATTGATTCAGTTTTCTAAGGAAAACTAGTTGATTGCGTTGACTCATTGACTCGAAGGCAATCCCTCACGCTAAGCATGCTTGTAGCGACAGTGGAGAGGAAAAACTCCCTTTTAACAGGAAGAAACCTCCAGCAGAACCTCCAGAGGGGTTCAAGGAGACAGAAGCAAAGATACAGAAAGCAGCTGTAAAAGGCGGCCCCGTCCAGGAAACACACAGCCAGGCAGACGAGCTCCGAGCCAACTCCCACAACAAAGATGCAGTAATTTCATATTCACATAAATACTCTGTACCGTCTCCTTCAAGTAAACATAGGCTTTGTTCCAGCAGTGGACACACTGGTAGCATCTCAGGGCAGTGAAACCTGCTAATTCATCATTACTCTTGAGACCTAATTTATATCCCTACTAGTTTTTAGTCAATTAAACATGGCTGTATGATAACATTTCTGTGGTTTGACGAGCATTTTCATTTCTGCAATGTCGCTAAATGAAGCAGTTTCCCTCTGTGTTCTGGTTCTGACTCAGACAGGGAAACTTTCACCCTTCTAGATTAAATCTATGAGATAAGGGCCTTTCCTGTCTTTAGGGTGAGGTTGCACCAATTGTTGCATACTGATCTGAAAACCCCCTAATATTATTAGACCAATAGTTGGGTCAAAAGTTAGGGCAGTGTCGCTCTGAAGACGTCATACTTTTTGTCTCCTCAGCTGACAGTCTGCACAGAGCTGTTGAAGGATTCCTGCTTCTCTAATGTTGCCTTTGTTGCTTGTGGACTGAGCGGTTCCTCTTTTTAACGAGAATCACAAAGAACCCAGAGGTCACATGGGGGATCCTGCGGTTAGCTCGTGTTCCTTTGGTTTTCTTTTAAACTGCCGTCCTTCCACTTTCATTTCCACATAGCTGCACATGTACGACCAGGAAAAATGTCTTTTAAAAGTTATTTAGGTCTAACAGGCTGGAGCTAAATAAAATAAAAAAGCTATGTGTTAAAAACAAAGAACAACCCACAGTTGAACAAAAAACATCCACCACCTCAGAATATAGTCCTAAGCTTCAGCTTTCAGACAGCGGCTCTTAAAACCTTTAATATCAAAGCAGAGATTCATGGTAGACTAAACAGCTGCAAGCTGTCTGGGTTGAGTTTCTGCAAAACATCATGACAAAATGTTAATGTTCCATGTATATTTAATCAAAATGAAAATATTGATACACATCTTTAGGATATGATAACTCCAGTGTTGCAGTGTTGGAATTTGAACTTTTATCATTAATTCATTAAAAATATGTTTTTTAATTTGAATGCCTGAGTTCAGTTTAATTCAGTTGATTTCTATGACGCTGATTCACAACGTGTCATTTCAAGACACTTTACAGAATCATCAAGTCGTAGAGTCAGATTTCTTACAAGTTTTCTTTCCATGGAAAACCTGCTGATTACATCCAGTTTTGACTTTGTAGGACTCATACCTCCTAGATGGGAATGTAGAGACGGTAGACATTTGCTTGCATTGCGTTGTTGAATCTTCCGCCATCCCTCACACTGAGCACACATGCAGCGACAGTGGAGAGGAAAAACTCTGTTTCAACAGGAAGAAACGTCCAGCAGAACAAGGTTCAATGTGAGTGGCCTTCTGTGGGTTCAAGAAGCAACACAGAAAATGAACGAAGAAGCGCTGATCTATAAATATTTTCTATGTTAGAAATGGTAAACTCCCTCTATAGATGGCTGTCTAGGAAAGAAACAGTGAAGCAGATGAGTTTTGAGCCGGTTGTCATGGCAAAGGATGAAAGAGCGCACATCCAGTCAGTCACAGTAAAAGTGGAGCCTATAGCTATTATTAGAAGGAAAACTGGATTAAACACACAAACAAAAAAACTCAGATTCAAATTCGCTACTTTAAATCGATCCAGCCTAAAGTCAGGAACTCTGAGGTTTCGGTTTCACAATGGCTACTATGAATTAGTTAAATTAGACTCTAATTAGGTCCACTCAGAGATAAACACCTCCGTAACAAGTATGAAAAGCCTTTATCAGTGGAGCCCCGAATCGATGAGTCACCATGACAACAGGCAAAAGTGGAAAGAGAGATTTTGAAGAAAAAAAAGGAAACAGCTCTACATCTGAGAAGGAGAGGAAGGTGGTAAAGGAGAATATTGCTGCCTGAATTAATGCGCAAGTTATTTTAAACCCCCTATGGCAGGCCATAGTTACATTTATTAAAAGCACTATCCTCTCTGTTGTTCTATTTTTAGATCACTAAATAAGATTCTTCTTTTAGAAAATAAAAAAAATCACAATGATACTAGTAAGAATTAAGTTCTATATACCCAGAAATGTTTACACATTTTAAGTGGCCATTTTGACGTTTATCATCTTGACAATATATATTTATGTTATCTGAAATGCATTTCTTCATAGTCAAAATAATACAAATGCTGAGGAGTAACAATGGGACTATGGAAATCTATAATTCATTTCTAGACATCTAGAATGTTTATTCTAGATGTGAATAATGTCATTTTGTTTGAAATGATCATTTTGAAAAGGAAAAAATTATTTACAGATATTAGGAATACATTTTCAGTAGAACTTATACATATCAAACAGCTTGCCATAGCCTGTTGTGACCATTATAACAGTATGGGTTTATTTCTTTAATAGTAGTGAATCAATGTATCTATATAGGTGAAATCATTTGGCAGTCTAAAAACATTGTTTTAATAGATATATTTTCATTGTCTCATGGGTTCCTCCTTATGATGATTCAGTCTTCTTTTAGACAGTAAATACTAAGTGGCTGTTTGCAGCCACCCTTCGTATGTTATCGTCCCAATAAATGCTTGTTGTTAGTGAATATTAGTCCCATATAATGGCTTCGGATTGAGCCAGTAGGCTCTTTGGGGTGTTATCGAATGAATCCTAATCCTAACGCTAAAGTCATTCCTTTCCCCCGCTGAATTAATCTATTTATGTGTAATCTGAAAATTAATTTACGAAGTTCTTCATGTACTATAAACATAACAAAATAAAAATAAAATTATCCGCATCTCGCTCATATCAAACAAACCAAAAACAAATAAATCTCATTCCCTGTCAACTACTGTAAGTTGAATCCTCACCCTATAAATATTTAATTCTCTGTGAAGAAACGTTGATAATTCTTTAATAAGATCCTCATCAAATGGACATTCAATGTTTGTTTCTAAAACCTAATGTGTCTAATGGAGCTGGTGAATATTATTATTTTTTTATGCACAAAACTACGACAAAAACCTGAATCAGTAAATAAAACGTGATCGACTGTAAGGAGAGTGGAGACAGAGGACGCTCCGAGTTTACTGAAGAAAACCTGCTAGAGACCAGTTTAGTTCTGAGGAGAGTGTTACTACAGTGACTGAAACAGAGGTTGAAGAAACTCTCTTTATGAAACGGAAAACTCAGAGTTTGCCATATTTCTGATTGAAAAACGTACGATTTTTCAGTAAACCTGCTTCATGAAACGGACCCCTGATCTTCTGATCAAGACCTCAAAGGCAAACAGAACCAGGCCAGATGAAGTTACTGTGATGAGAAAAAGAAGAGAGAGCATAAAGTTAGAAGTTGAACCTACAAATGTTGCACCTGCAGAATAAGAGAATAGAGATGGAATGAAGCAGAATGATGAAAATTGTCCTCCAGCAGTCTAAGCCTATAGCAGCATAACTATAGAGATAGCTCAGGATAACCTGAGCCACTCTAACTATAAGCTTTATAAAAAAGAAAAGTTTTAAGCCTAGCCTTAAAAGTAGACAGGGTGTCTGCCTCACGGTTCCACAGGAGAGGAGCCTGATAACTAAAAGATCTGCCTCCCATTCTACTTTTAGAAATTCTAGGAACCACTAGTAAACCTGCAGATTGAGAGCGAAGTGCTCTGTTAGGAACATAAGGAACAATCAGATCTTTGATATAAGATGGAGCTTGGCCATTTAAGGCTTTATATGTGAGAAGGAGGATTCAAAATATATCAAGTTGTAGTATAGACAGAAATGATTTTATTGGATGAGCATATGATATCAAATCATATAAACTCCAGACTAAACTGAATTAAATCCTAATCTTGTCAGATATTGTGATATCAGGGAATATCATATTGTCCTCCAAATATTTTGATACCAAACCATATCAGGATAACAGTGGTGATTTACCTCTATGCTTGTCAGTCAGCATTAGTTGTAACTTGTGATTTTTTTCTCCATAAAGCAAGAATGTATAGCTACCGGTAAATCATCTGATGATCACCTTTTCTGATCGTTGATCATCAGGTCAATTTAAAAAATGGAGCAGCCAGGAAGTAAACAGCAGAGGAAGGATACAGTAAGAGCAAGGTGTTGCTTCTTTTTAACATCTTCCTGGTAAACTATCTTTACTTGCATGTCTAACCTGTTTAGCAAGTTTTGACATTTACATAATCGTTGTATGTTCTATAATCTTTATCAGTGGAAAAGAAAAATAACACAAAATGACAAACAGTTAAAGGAAACCCCCGAGTTTGGCTTAGTAAACATGAGAGCCAGAGTGGGTGGAGCAGCTGGCTGTGGGCTGATAGGCCTGCTGTTACCAGGCGGAAAACAATGGCTGCAGGGAAACTAGGATGTTCTGCAAACATGCTCCGAATCTCTGAAAAGATCATTCGCATTGTGAGTTTGTCTGATAACGGCTACCCAGATAAAGGGTGTTTTAATATCCACTTCCTCACAGATTTATTAACTCAACATTAACTTCTTCAGATATTTATTATTCAATAATTCGTCCATTTTTTAGATATTAAATATGTCATTCTTTAGATAGTCGTGACTTAAACACGCAGTTCTCTAATCCTGGGGTCTGCAACTAATTCCTTATTGTAGACACAATATTAAACCATTAGAATTAGTCTCCTTCAAAGTTGTGCCGCATTTGCTCCTATAAAATTGTATTTAGATAGCCTTAGATTAAAAATGTTGGATCATGAAGGAGCAGACTCTTTGGCCAATTTGTTTTTTGAAATTGTTTAGAAACTTATTTTTTGGAGGGAATATAAAATTACAATGTTACATGGATTAAACAAATTATTTTTTCTATTGCTTTTCACAAGCATAGAGCAACAATAACTCTTCATTTAATCCATCCCCTTGGTACGGAAGAGGATTAGGGCCCCTGAAAAAATAAAAGTTAACAGATTTTAAAATTTGAATTCAGTATAAAATGGGAAAAAAAGTCAGAATTCTGACTTTAATCGCAGAATTTTGGATCTTAATGTAGATGGGCACCATGAAGGAAGAGATGTGGGAGCACCCAGCTTCACTGACAAACATGTAAGTTGTTTGGGAGGGTCAGTAACACATTGGTGGAAAATGAGGGAATTTGGGATTTTTTTACGTACCCAAGGGGACCCTGGTGATGCTATTTCATTAATGGAAGAGCAGAAGGTGATTAAAAAGAGAGAGATAGTCTCTAAAACAGTCATGACTACGGCTTGATGCTAATATGTTTGTTAGCTTTCAGAATTCAGAGATTAAAGCCAGAATTCTGACAAAAAAAAAGTCAGAATTCTGACTTTTTTCCCATATTGAACTGAAATAATATTTAAAAATCTATTAATTAGTGACCCTAATCCTCTTCCGTATCTTGGGGATGCAGTGGGCTGCCCTGGGAGCAGTGCGGGGGTTAAGGGTCTTGCTCAGGGACCCAGAATGGTACTTCATGGGAGTGGGGCTTGAACTCAGGATTCCAAGCGCATTGTCCAAACCACTAGGCCGCCACTTCCCAAAGCAGGAATTAGCGTAAAAGGTGTTGCCTAATCACTCACACTGGCAGCTCATTCCGCCCAAATTAAGTGGGAATTATGAGGGAAATATTTTTTCTGAATAAGTTAAAAAGTTTCCAATTCATCCCCTTTTGATTCATTACAATCCCCCAAAAAAGAAAAGAAGGAACAATGATCAAATATTTAATTTAATTTTTGGCATCTGATTCTTTCCTTTTTCTAAAATGGAGCATCGCAGAGACGGAGGAACAGATATCCATGTAGAGAAATGTGTTTCCCTAATTTGTGATCATGGGACTGGAAGCTTGAAGATGATGATGCTCCACTAATAATTAAACATTTGAGTCATTGTTATACAATCAATTCTGTTTATTTTCCCATCTGATCATCTACATTATTTACTGTATTCTGCTGATGGTATCACTCAAGGGTGTGTGAACTATACAGAACTAAATTGCCTGGCATTGATCAGAGTTATGAGGGGGGGAAAAATGGCTGACTCATCACCTTGTGATATGCCTGGATATTCCAACAAGACAATAAAAACACAAGGCTAAGTCTGCCTATCGCTAGCTGAGGCTGGAGCTAAGGTTCTGGTCTTATCAGCCTAGTGTTCATTAAAATGAAGTTAAATGTCCTCCAGCAGCATAAGGTCAACACAGCATAACTATTTCTACAGTTATGCTGCTATAGGCTTAGGCTGCGGGAGGACATACAGACGACTTATTTTATTCTATTGCTCAGAAGAGTATGGACCCAATCATCGTTTCTTTTAGCACAATAAAATAAAATACAATAGTTCTTTGAGCTGCCCCTGCTTCACCCTTTCATTTAACCACAGCCCCCTCACCACCCCTCAGCCACAGTTCAACATGATTTACATTTTCAATAAACGCAGAAGGAAAAAATGTTCTGGAGTGTTTGCATACAGACCTTGTGGTAAAAATGATCCCAGGCTATTAAGTGCTGAGATCAGAGGAATGTCCCCGAGGCGGGATTCCTCCGAAGGAAAAGCAGGGAGCTTCAGCTGCTTTTTTCCCACACATCCATCCTCATTAGGTATTCATGGAACGACAGAATTAGGGGGACTGACGACAGTCATGAAAACAAGATCAAACGTTGGCCTTTATTTCTTATTGCAACAGAACAGAAACTGCAGACACGCCCACACAGGCAGCAACAAGAAACAACACTTTATTCCAACAAAGAAGTCTTTTATAAAAAGGAACGGCAGCATGCGACCAAGATGGCCGACCAGAGCTCTGCTCCCCTTTTCTGCTGACCTGAGGCCTTCGGTTCAGTCCGTTAGGAAGGCCCGTGACAGGAGGGAGACTTATTTGAGCTCCATGTTTACACCTGCAGCACGCTGCCCACACACACACACCCACACACTCACACAGGCAACATGACGTCTAAAGCAGACTGCAGAACTCTTTGGTGACAATTTTCAAAAATAGATACGCAAAGAAGAAGAAACAAAAAAGGCTATTTCACAACTACTGATGCGGTTATACAATCTTTTTAATATACACTGTTCAAAAAAATCAGAAGGTAGAAAACTGAGTCTGCAAATTCAATAAATTAGACAACAAATAGTGAATTGCAGATATCAAATCCAGCAGGAGGGTTTAAAAAAATAACCATAAAAAATGACAGATATATATTTAAAAAAGGGGGGTGGGGCGGGGGAAACAGTGATGGTGTAACATCTAAAACAAAAAAAACATGAACAAAAAGGAAACCAGGTAAAAAGACGTCTAACTGAAGGGCTCCTTGGTTTTTTTCGCCAAGCGCTGATCGGACCACGTCCAGGCACGGCCTTGTGTAAACATTCCAATCAGGAGGGGCATTCTGCTCCAAGTACTCTGGTCTGTAAAGTACACACAAACACACCTGACAGAGTATTTGGAGAGCAAGACCGTGTACTTCACTGAGGTGCAGAGAAAGAACCGCCGCTGCCCCGCCCGTTTCCATCGAGTCCTGTCATCACAAAACCTCAAACTATTTCAACAGGAAATCCTTTTTCTTTGCCATAAAATAAATTAAAAAAAGGAGGGAGCCGTAAAGCAGAAGGCGTAGATTTCATTATGCTGTCCTGACCGAGGCGTTGCTGCTGGCCAGCCTCCGGAAGCCGTGGTCGTTCTTCTCCAGCCAGAGCTCAGAGAGCTGCTGGGTGGAGCCGTACGACGAGGCTTTGGAGCCCAGGCACATCTTGAACTGCTTCGCCTCCAGGTTGGGGTCACATATGACCGGGTGGTGGACGTGTACTATCCCTGTGTCGGTGCTTCTGAACAGCCGGATTCCCGACTGGACAAATTTATTATAAAGGTCGACGTCCTCTAGACCCCAGCCCTGTATGGAGGTGTCGAAGCCCCCGGCTCGGACCAGATCCCCCTTATAGACGCAGACGATCCCGAAACCATAGGTCCTCCACAAGCCCGTCTTGGAGGTGAAGACATAATGGTTGTTGCTCGGGACCTTTCCGGAGAACACTATCTTTGGGTCGTACTGGCTGAAGATGATGGGGAAGTAAGCCTGCTCTCCCAGGGCGGCGTTGGTCCGACATCGCTTCAGGAAGTCGCTGGAGAACAGCAGGTCAACGTCGCAGTAGAAGAGCAGGGAATCGTTGGAGAAGTGCAGAGAGCCCACCTCCAGAGCCAGAGCCCGGGAAAAGGAGCCGGCCACGGGTTTGATCTCCATGTCGGCGCGGGGATACTTCATGTGGTACTCCCTCATCAGCTCCACCTGCTTCACCCGATCGGCGTTGTTGTCGGTGCTGAACAGCAGAATCAGCAGCTTCACGTTCAGGTTGGGGATCAGACAGACTTTCTCAAAGTTCGCCATGAAGCGCACGAAGATGTCATAGCGGCCCGAGAGCGGCACCAGGATGTTGACTTTGCTCTCTTTGGGCTCCCTCTGGTCCTGGCCCAAATTGCTCAGCTTGAAAGGCACCAGCATTTTCAGGGAGTTGGACAGGAAGGACAGCGAGTCGGACTCCTGGTTGATGTGGCTCGCTAGCACCATGGCGTCCATCTCCTCCTCCTCCCTGAACTGGATCTGGCTGAACGTCTGCTGCAGGTAAGCGTGCCTCCTGACCGGAACCGTCATGGTCTTCCCTTTATGCTTCTTGTAAAGCAGCAGCAGGTCCAGAACGTATTCTGCTCCGTAGAGCGGGTTCACCCTTCGGTAGCCGTACTGGATCTCCTTGAAATCGATGACCCGGCCTCGCGTCTTTGCGTTGGCGTTGATCATCTCCATGACTTGCATGATGATGTCATCCAGGGCCTGCCTCTGAGAGGAGTCCATCCCGCGGCGCGGCGGCTGGCTGTCCGACGACGAGAACAGGTACTTCCCCGTCAGAAACTCCCACTCCAGGACCTCCTCTCTCAGGTGGGGATGGAAGCGCATGAAGGAAGGAGGGATGCCCAGCTGCAAGTCCTCCTTGTTGGGCTCAGCTGCTCCGTAGCGCCCCATCTGGACGATCTCCCGATGCAGCTGGATGGTTCTGTGGCGCAGATCTGCGATCTTTCGACTGAGCAGGTAGCTGTGCAGGCGGTACTGGTAGGGGGGGTTCTTGTTGGGGTGGAGGGTGATGGCCCGATGGATCTTGCTGTTGTGGAGGTCCCGTATGTAGCCCTTCTTGTTCGGTTCGTAGTTCTCATAGAAGAGTTGCTGCATCTGGAAAGACAGAAGAGAGTTTATGGTTAGAACTGTTCTGACATCACAAGCTGCATGTATGATGGGGGACTGGGAACCATTTCAGTCCCAGATGCCCCCAGACAAGAGGATTCATGAGCTACAGCAGGAAAAATAACTTAAAGATGGACTTTATCAGCTCCCCTGACAGGGTATGGAGAGAAATCTGCTCCAATATTATAGGGAGAGTAATTTATAATATGTAAAAGTTCAACCAATATTTTTGGGGGGTGTTTTTTCAATTTTTTCCCACTCTCTTTAGGCTTCATTTTTTTTTTAAAATTTCAGATTGTATTTTTAATCTATTTTCATGTTTTATTTTTTCACATTTTGGGGGAACGACTTTCAGATCATATAAATATAAGTTTTGTAGATTTCCCTCTCAGTTAATCCTGGTGGTCTGTGCACAGACCGATAGAAATGCTGTTGCTACCATCCAGGCAGAGCAGACTTACTGGTAGATAAAAATCCGTTTCCCCCAACATTTTGGAAAAAAAAAAAAAAAAAAACAAAAACGGTACTTTTAAATAAAACATGTTCTTTGCTTTCAATAATAATCTTGGAACAAATTTTTCTTCATAACAGGAAAGGTTGGCCTTATTCCTGCAGCTCTGTGATTCATATGACTCCATTATAAGCTCGTTAGCAGAGCCTGGCTAATGTTTGGATCCAAGGGCCACAGCTACAAGCTGAGGGAGGTACACCGACCCTCCAGACAACTGCTCTACAGATCCCTTTGACCAAGCAGACTTATCTGATATTCCTGCTAATAAACAGTTCAGAGCATTCTCATCAACCCATACATTGTTTTTCTAATCTTTAAAGCCATCATGAGGACGTCTTTCTTTAACAGGTTCATCATTTCTTTGTTTCTGACATGTTTGCAAAAGACCTCTCAGACCCCAGAGTTTTGTGTCCTGGGCACACTAACTGCTCAAATAGTAAAAAAAAAAAAAAGCAGGTTATCTTATTTAAAATAATCAATTAATTTTAAATTTTCATTTTTAGTTTAAAAATTATTTCTCTTAATTTCTGTGTTTCAATTTATTCTTTTTTCAGTTTAAACACTTTTTTCTAACAAACATTTTGGCCCTAACTTAGCTCCGTACTCCGGCCCGTTCAGGCTGCAGCTGCGTGTTTAATCCCCGTTGGGAAGCTGACGTTAACAGCTGTGTTTGCTCTAAAGCGCCGGTCAACACCAAGTCAAAGCCGCCTGATGATGGACGGTTAGTGACGGCCGAAGCTGCCGTTCAGCCAATCAGAGAGAGGCTGACATAACGGCTGCGAGCACCTTTTGGCCGCGGCTCTGCAGCCAAATTCCTACCCATGACCTTTGTCCATGTGGAGGACTTACTGGAAGCTGTGATCCATGAAACAATGTTGAATAATGTCTGCAGAAACTCTAGCTACACACAACCTCCATTATTAGATTTGAAAGAAATGTGTTTAAAAGTTTCACAATGAATTTAGGGAAGGCTGAGTGTAAAAGTGTTGTTTTCTGTTTTAATCCAGACGGCACCCAGCGGGGCCTTCAGCTGGTCACGATGTTCTCCTGGGTCTCCCCCGCTGCTTCACAGCCGTTAGCCTTCAGCCTCACACTTACAGTCATTAGTTTCATTTCTTCACACCATTTAATCCAGTGTCAGTTCTTTCTAACGGCGAAATGGCAAATATCTGGGAAGAGAGAGGGGGAGTATTCTAGGAAGCTTTTCTTTATTTTTACGCACAGTTGGTTGGAAAAATAAAATCTATTTAGTTTAATAAGGACAAATGTTGAGTGGTTAGCAGTAGGGATCTACTTATTATTATTTGATATTAGTCCAACTGATCCCCTAATATGTGCAGCTCATTATTTGGGGACGATCGAATGAGGTAAGACACCAGTAAATACAAAATGTATCAGCGGAGGTCCAAATTTCTAGAGTCTAAAGTCAAAAAATATGGAGAAATCTAAGATTTGTAATTAATCCTTGTATTCATCTTATGCAAACATGTTTCTCCCGAGTGGTGCACGACTTTACACAAATGAATAAAGTGAATGTGATTGGTCATTTATCACGGGGGCGGGGTTGTTGTGGCGGAAGGTTTGCAAGCAATTTTGGTTGTGGCCAGTTTGTCGGAAGCATCTTGCTAACCAGTTAGCAACTCAGTGCTAGTAGGTTCCAATGGGAAATTCCATTGGGACCAAGTAGCACTACATTGGTGACTTAGAAACGACACTGTCAAGGAACGCTATGGACAGAGGAAACATGCAAGAGGAGGAGAGTTTAGTGTCGGAGGTCGTGGATGAGTCTCCTCCATCATCCATTTTTTATTGAGAGGAGGAAAGCTGGGAGGAAGATGTTGTGGAAGAGGACGCCAGGGCGGCAGAAGCTTGGTTTGGTGTAGAAGGCTTACAGCCGTACATGTTTGAGCCCTTGCCTCGCAACGCTGCCAGTTCTGTTAGCTCTACACCTGCTGAAGATGGTAAAGTAAATGATTTTTATTTCAACTGTTGCATCTATTAGCTGCGACATTTGAATCAAGATGCTACGGCTGAAAAAATTTGATTGACAGATGACCGTTGATATATGGCCGAATTTAGGTGTTCAGGCAACTAACTGGCCTACATAAAATAAAGAAAAAAAATTTTTGAGACAAAAAATATTATTATTATTTATTTTTAAATAGAAATTCCCTTAATTTTGGGACAATATCGTCTGATAAAGAGTACATTTATATACATGTTTCAGCCACAACTATTTGACATTTCAATATGACTTCCCTACGACATTAATCACTGAGTAGCTTAGACCTAAATACAAAACTCCCAACAATCTTTGAAAGTTCTAAAAAACGAAGTAAGCACATCATGCTGCAGAAAAAAAATTAAATTACATGAAGGGAATTAAAGAAAAGACTAAAAGAATCTAACTACATTAGGATAAGAAACTACTTCATGTATTTATTTAATAACACTTTAAAGCTGAATAACTTATCAAAAGACGGACCAGCCAGCAGGATGAAACGCTTGGCTTCAGGCTGGCTCCGACTGAGCAGATGGTGAGAGTACGGCAGCTCCACCGTCAGGGTCAGAGGCCTCCCAGAGATCCTGGATGGTTTTAATCTGCAGGACAATGAGCTAGCCCCCCCCCCTCCAAATTTAATTGGAGGCAGCATAATGCTGTTGCTGCAATTGGCCCTCTGGTAAACAGTAGCCGTGTGTGCAACTAATTTTCCACTGTAGGAAAAGCTTCTCGCACAGGAGGTTCCACTGTCGCTCTGCTATCGATGTGTTTGTTTGGCATCAGGACATCATGTGACTTTATCTATATAAGGAACACGCTCTGACCTGCCAGGAGGCCAAACGAGACAGAAAAGAGCTTTGATTTACTTCATTTAGTTTGCATTATTAATTATTAAAATGTTGCTGGATGATCATATGACTCTTAAAGATCTATATATGCACATTTAAAGAGGCTATTAAAGAGGAAATTTATCATTGATGACCATAAAATAATAAATGGTCTAAATTAATGTCATGGCGCCACTCAAAGTGCTCGAACACAGACCCTATCTAAAAAACAATGGTTGGAAAGAAACTTCAGGTTAAATGTCTTGCCCAGGGGCACATCAAGGTGTAGCAGCAACCATCCGATTGGCCACAGCCACCAGTTGGTGTAATCCCTTCTCCAGAGGTTTCTGAGACACATTGGAAGTTCCTTAAAGGTTACGCAGATCTTTGGAGATTCATTTGGTTCAATGGGTCATGTAGCTGAAGCAAATAATAAGCAAACAGTGTTTTCATAGTGAAAACGAGACAAGACTCATAAGTAACTGCAGCAAATCCAGTTAACAAGATGGGTATGTGAGTTCTGGATGCTGCTGCTGTCTGGGTTGGTCCATCATCAGGACTACATGAAGGACGGGAGCATCGGGAAGAGCTCAGGCAAGAAGGAAAGCGATGTACACAGCAGGAAGGTCCATCTAGACCAGGGGTCACCAATGCTGTGCCAGCAGCCACCAAGGGGCCCTCAAGGGCTACATGGGGTGCCCTCAAGAAACTTCTGAAAATAGAACAAATCACCAGTGGGCTAAATTTGAAATATTGTTGTATTCTGTTGCTCATTAATAGAGCATTTCATCATATTAATGATATATGGCATTTAAGTATTTATAGAGATTTCGAAAAGAAAATGTCTAGAAGAAAATTAGAAATTAAAAGAAACAATAAAAATGTGTTTAAAACGTACAGAGTTCAGGTGACCTCTGACCTTTGCAGTTCATAGGTCAGTATTGGTAGCCCTTCCTATGACTCAGTACTCTTTGAAGTGGCCCTCAGCCTTAAAAAGTTGGTGGTCCCTGGTCTAGACCGATCATCCATCCAACCACCTGGTGCCTCAATCTATCTTTCCGCCCATCCATCCGTTCATCCATCCCTCCATCTCTCTGTCCATCAATCCATCCCTCTATCCATCCATCCATTCATCCATCTGTCAATCAATCAAGCAGTCCGTCCATCCATTCATCTATCCATCCGTCCATCTATCTATCTATCCATCCGTCTGTCTGTCTAATCAATCCAGCAGTCCTTCCACTCATCCATCCCTCCAACCATCTGTCTCACAATCCATCCGTCCGTTCGCCAATACATCCGTCCGTCCATCAATCAATCAGGTAGTCCATCCACACATACTGTCCTTCCAGTCGTCCGCCCGTCCATCAATCCATCCATATGTCCATTCATCCATCCCTCCATCGGTCAATTCATCCGTCCGTCTGTCATCCATCCATCCATCAGTCAATCCATCCGCCTGTCCGTCAATCCATCCGTCCATCCATCCAACACCACAATTAAATCAAATCTTTTGAACTCAATTTTGAATGATTAAATCCACTAGGAATTTTCAAATGAAACTTCTCTTGGTTCAGGTATTTAGTTATAAAAACAAAACAAGTTTCTGGATGTTTTTACAAAGAACTGTTCCTGGAGCGAATGAGGAAGCAAACTTTCATGTTCGCATGAAGAAATGCCTGAAGGAACATTTGACGAGTGCCAACATGTGGCAGCTGGCAGCTCCCAGCAGGAAGGATCTTTGCCAAAATGTATCCCTCTATCTAGTCTACTAATGGTGGCTGGGTTTCAACCCTGTTTCTGTGACTCAACAGCAGCAGTGTTCATGTTCTGGTACCCCACCCTACAGTAGCAGAGCACAGTTTCACTTTTTTTCGCTGAGTTACTTCAGGCTTCCTTGGTTAAACACATACATCCGTGGAATCCAGAGAAACATCAGAATCTTGGCTAAAAGATCATATAAAACATTTCTACAAAAAGAAAATCTATAAGTAGTTGAATCCAAAACTAGGGGTGCAACTATTATTTTGCTAACTGATTAATCTGTAGATTTTTTTTAATTAATTAATTTATAATTAATTTATAACTGAATAGCCAAAGCATCCAAGGAAGATATTTTACAGAATTATATCAGGTGAAACTGAAACTTTAACTTTAATAATAATATTTTCTGTCTTAAAATCTGTATTTTTATTCCGTTATCTTATGCAGGCCAGTTAGTTATATGTCAGCTTGTATACTTAAATTCAGCCAATCATTTATCAACTGTCAATCAAATTTTTTTCGGTCATCGGACTGATAACTTTTTGGATAAAGCAGAGTTTCAGCTTGATTGTGTGTCCTGCGTCGTGCAGTAAACAGAGGGTAATGAAGTTCGATCAGCCCCTCACAACCACTTCCTGATCAGGAATCGTAAGGTCGGGTGAAAATCAAACATGTTTGATATTCAGTCAGCCCTTGTAAAGCTTTTTGTGAGCAAATCGTGCTGTTGAGGCAGAGCTACGAGCCGATTTAGCAGAACCTTTTGTAGTGCGCTGGGGCAAACAAGCTAATTCCTCTTCTTCCGGACCGTCGAGTCCGATCACTGCCATCTCTCGGCGGAGATCGGACTGTATGTCCGATGTACGGCCAAAAAACACACATCGGAGTCCGACGTGTGGTTTTTGGACGTACATCGTGAGCAGTTAGATAGCATCAGAACATCGGGCCGTACAGTGTCAGAGCATACATCGTGAGTTGTGAATTTTTAAACCCAGTGGATTTGTCGTACGGTTTGAGCTGTAGCTGAGTTCAACCATTGAAAATATTGTACAGTGTATGCCTGGCTTTAGTAAGTCCACGTCTAAAAACGTAAATTTCCTGATAAAACAGATTGGAACATGGATTATTCGTTTTAGTAAGTAGCCAAAGGAAAAAAACATTTCCTCTGTGTTTTAAACCAATGTTCAGCTCTGAAAGGCAATGCTTTATGCACAGTTCTGCTGTCAGTTTTAGAAATTAAACATCCCCTTAGAACAAAAGTTAAGCTCCTATTGGGAGTACTGTATACAGTACTGTATTTAAAGACTCATCCCTAATTAATGTCCATGCACTGCTTACACTTCTTCTAACATTAATAATGGGTTTTTTGAATTGTGGATATATGGCTTTTATTAAAAAGTGAATAATTAATTGCACCCTGTAATCAACTTGATTAAAAATGTAGCAATAAACAATTTATGGTGGCCAATGTAGTCACCCATATAATCTGTTACAAAAAAAATCTTTGGGGTGCTTTTAAAACAATGAATGAAAAGTTTGTTTGGTTCCACAAGGAAAGCCAAGAATTTTCAGAACTGCTGGGATGTGTGGATCCAGTCTGCACAGCTTCTGGTTTAAGTTAAAACAATTGAATCCATTCCTTATTCAACGCTGTGTTTTATCCATAAAGCTTTTCTGTATGATGACGCGGATTATGACTAAAATCCAAGTTTCAGTGTCTTACTGTTGGACACTTTGGTGAGAAGTTTCGGTCAGCTTCCACATTAGAGGGGACACCAAGTGAGAAGGTGCAGTGGGGCTAATCATGGCTCACATAACACCTTGTTTAAGTTATAGTTTATTCATAACAGGTCTGATCAACTTACTGAAAACCAACCCTTGAAGTGTCCCAGTGGTTGCTGGGAGAATAACTGAAATCAGCTCCAATCTAAACCCTCAATTATAGAGGGATGGAGGTTTCATCTCACAATAGAAGAATGATTATCTTGATTTATGTTATTATTGCTGCGCTGGATATCTCATTACCCCAGCATTAATAAAGCCAGAATGAGGACAGGCTCTTTGGTTTATGTGTCATGGAAATATTAAAATAGTCAGAATGAACTGAGAGCAGAAAGGAACTTTTGTTCCTTGAAGCCACCTGGCTTGAACCAGATGTCTGGATCTGCTCATGTTTCCAGGGAGAGATGGCAGATAAACCCTGTTAATGGTCCCGATCGGGCAGCGAGGAATAAAAGCCTGCCTCATGTTACCCCCTGAGCTCCAGAAGTCCGCAGCAATGTTAAAATCAGCGGAGGTACAGAGCTGACCGATACCGAGGGAAGCGAGTGTCAGCAATCAATGCAAGGCAGTTTCTGTCAGCGGATGAATGGAAAACATAAAACATCTAATGAAACATCTGCTTCTTTAACAAGAAGAATATAGTGGTAGCTACTGTGTGCTTAATGGGATTCCTCTTCCAAGTCCTTTAAAAGGAGAAGTCTAGTCAATTTCAAAATTAAAACTTCTGAAAATACTTTAAATATGAAATTATTCCATACTGTTCAATAAACGATGAGTGTTTTAAATTAAGAGTAATTTTCATTTGAATGTGCTTTACTGGAGGCATCCATGTTTTTCAAAGAACACTACTGCCACCTACTAGTTTGTGACGTCACAGTGCAGTATCGGCTGTTGATCAAGTCCCAGTGCTGTATCTGGTGTTTGTCACAACGCGCTATTATCAAAGTCATCTACAAAACATTCTTCTTCCAAATGTTGGCTACAAATTACGCGTTTCTTCCTCCCTCTTCAAGTTGGCAATCCAACAACGAACCCGTCCGTAGAGGATCAGGAATCAGAAAGGAGATATACCTCTTTTTTTTTTCCACTTCTACCCAATGTATTCCAACATCCAGCTGCCATGCACGTGGGCATTGTCAGTTTCACTATAGCTCTGGTGAATTTCAATGTTGAAGTTCTCTGGAAATCTTCAATAATTGTTGTTGATTGCAGATGTGTCTAGTAGTTCCCATTGATTCTGCTTGTAAAGCGGGGAGAATGGCGCTAGGCTTACCGCACCGTGATCACTGCTGGAAGATGTCAGTAGTGAGGCGTTACTATATTGGGGCGAAAATGGCCGCTCCCAGACTCAGTGATCATGACAAAAATTATTATTTTAATTATTTTACTGATTAACGCTATATTCATTGAATCACCGCAAACATATTCATTTTAGGTATAGATAATGATCCATTGGTTATTCCTTGCTGACCGGACTTTTCCTTTAAATGTATTCAAATACTGAAAAAGGAACCAAAATTCCCTTCAAATACGCCGATTTATAATCAGATTTGTACATTTATCTTTAACTCTGTGGTTCCTGATAATCAATCTATAAAAATTGTCTTCAGCATAAATTCAGCCTTTTTTCATTCCAGAACCCCCAGATTGATAGATATGAGCAAGAAACCCGTCACCACCTCCGGTCTGAACCGCTTGTAATAACGTAATGTGCCGTGTGGAAGACATCGACGATATGGATGTCTTTTATTGGGCCCCAAATTCTTGGTGGCGCCCCTGCACTTCATATACAATCCATAAAATTACTGTTAGAGTTTTTCCTTAGTTCGAAGATTTCTAACAAGGTCACTGAACAAAACTCAAAGAATTCATGAGTATAAAAACAAAAAAGGACACAAATATCTATTTCAAGCATTAATGTAAACCCCAACAGTGACTCCTCATCCTCACAGCAAACCTGTTAGCTTAGCCCTCTGAGGCGAGCGGGGACTTTTCCTAACTTTCTGTCATACAGATGCTTCGATTAAGATATTCCATAAGATGTTAAAAATGAAAAAATGAAAAAAAAAAGGCCTAGCCACATTTATGGCCTAACTTAAATCTTAATTATAGGCGTGCGGCAGGCACCAGAATGTTTGTCAGGCTGCAGCGGCCCGACGAGCAACCAGTGAGTGAGAGTTGCCAAGGGGAGGTAAATGCATGGGTGTAGGAACTTTTGGTGACAACTCTTTCCACACGTGTACACAAAGATCAATGACTGTTAATGCCAGCCTGTAACTAAGGCCCTGCCCAGCACAATCCATCCATGACAAAATAAAAAAAAGATAGAAAACATCTCTTTTCAAGGGTCCACTCTTTCATTTTAACGTGCTCAGTTACAGAGGCGCGCCATGGTGTGTAAACAGGTGCAGGGTGTGTGAAGTTAAAAGAGGCGGGACAAACCCAGACTTCTATGATCCTCATAAACTTATAGAGGGTAGTTTTTCATATTCCTCTCATTAAATGTGTAAATCTGACTTTTATAAAATGTTTAGGTTCTATCTAATCCGTTTCTTCATGGTCTCGCATTTCGATGAGCAAATGTAAGGCAGTGTGGAGTTTGAACACTTTGCTAAACATGGGAAGAAAAACTACCCTATATGGAGCTGCGTTTGGGCCAAGTTTGTTCAAAAACATTTGTTTCAAATGGAAAAAAAAAATCTTTAAAAAATCTAGCTAAATAGTATTTTAGAAACAAAAAAAAACCAAATTTTAAAACAAAAACATTTTGATTACTTTTTATATTCCAATATTATTTTTTTTCTCTCAGCTTGAAACTGGTGCCCCCTCTGTGTGGACAGTGAAGCATGTTTCTTAAACCGGTTACATCAAACATAGAATATTGGTTATGTTGTAAAAACATTATCCATTTCCAAACGTTCCTGAATGCAACCCCCTGTCGTGATCTAAGCTGTCGTGACTGGATGATCTGGTGAACTGTAAAGTTCCTTGAGATGAAATGTGTTGTTAATTAGCACTATAGAAATAAACTAAATTGTACTGAATCTGTATAGTACTTTTAAACATTTTTTTCAGTTTTTAATTTAGTTTTTTTGTTTGTTTTATCTTTTTTTTTTCATTTTCACTTTGCAGTTTCAAATCTTCTTAGAATGAAAAAGATTTCTCAAATTCCAATTTTTATTTATATTCACAGTTTAGCTCCATACTTTTAGTTCCTGAAAACCACCTAAGCAATGAAAAGCTTAGGTTGATGATATTTTCATAGCAGCAATATTTGTGTCACAACTGTTGCACAGCTTAAATCTGGCCGATTTTACAACCATTAACCAGTTAATTTTACTTTTTTTGTGATAAATTAAAAGCAGCAAAATTATGCGAATGAGACTTGGGTTTAGTACTTATATCCAGATAAAGCATTTTGACATCGTTACTTTTGACAACCCTATTTATGTTAATGCTGACGTATTTCCTTTCAGTCCTGGCACCTAGAAAACGCTGCGTCCCTTCAGAGTTTCTGCCATTAAACCTGTTATGGATGCAGAGAGATTCTGTTTACAGACCTTGCTTTAAAAGGCAGCAGCATTTGCTCATTCCTGCCATGTTATCACACCAGCTCAGATTAGTAAAATAACTGAAACTTTAGCCTTAAAACAGCATTTTTTTCATTAAAAAGTGACCTAATCTATTCCTGCAGTTCTCAGAGCTTTCATGGTCCAAACTGAAACCTCAGAAACTGAAGCTCAGACCTTCTAATGCAGCGATCCCGTCCTCTCCACGCCGAGGGCATGATGGATGTGGGATGCTAATTACAAGCCTGTCCCCGTTTGATCCCAAAGACCACACATCCACCCAAGCTCTGGGGTCAACAGAGCTCCGGCTGGAGGCTGATGTTCTCGCTAATGCTCCAGATGTGACCTGCAGCTGCAGCATTATCTGAAATCACTGCGCTTTCCTTTTAGCAACCATGTGACAACTACTGATTGGAAAGAAATGTTGGAAATGCCTTCCAACCGCTAAACGATGGGCTGTCGTCTAAATCCGGTGTCAGTGGGACCCAGTTACAGCTGGTTCCTACAACACCTTCTCCTTGTCAGACTATTTTGGTGATTGCTGGTGTAGGCGGGGGAGGTGTTGATGGACAGCAGATAGCCTCCAAACTAGGCGGGACAGAGACTGGTGTTGTGGGGGGGGGGTTTACTGGACTTCCACAGTTTTCTGAAGCAGACCTGTTAGCTGAAAGGTCCCATCCAGCAAAATTATGGGATCCTTCCTCCAATACATAGAACTTGTTGTTCTAGAGCATAAACAGAACCCTGGGTGGTGTCGTTACGTCAGGGCCGACTGAAGGGCAGCAGGTGTCCTGAAATACAGATAGGTTGGAGTCGGGGGAGGGGATGGATGGTGCTAACTGGATTTACAGAGCTTTGTACTATCTTGACAGGGCCACCCAGAAAGAGTCCATTAACAACACAAACAAACGCACATGGGACCACAGAGCAGGTCGACTGCTGCGATTTTTGTCCAATCAGGGGGACCGTAGTCCTTTGCTTCGTTATGGTTGTGCATTCTTTTTTTTTTTTACTTTACTATAATCAAACAACCATATTTATAGTCCAATTAAACTTTATTAGTCAGGGAAAATACATAGTAATAAACACCTGCAATAAACACAGCTGTAAATCTGCCAGATTATAGCGCCACACTTCCCCTTTT
>NW_015150624.1:1233098-1233552 GCF_000732505.1 Cyprinodon variegatus
CTCCTAAAATAACATAATTAGATAATATGCACTTAAAATAAGACAGGGAAATTGTTTTTTTATTTTATTTTAAATGTAAATTGTCTTGTATCATTGGCAATGTGTCTGCCTTACCTCCTCAATTCAAGAAGAAATGCACTTATTTTAAAAAATGACATCCAGATTTCTGTTTTTTTTCCCCCACTGTAAATGCCAGCGGGCAACCACTTTGGGAACCCCTGCTGTAAAACGCAATATTAAAGGAATATAATTCACAAAACTCACCCTGAAAAAGGGACATTTAAATAATAAAAGATGGAAAAAATAAATATGAAAACAAAAATTTGAAGTAAAAAATTAAAAGATTTGCTTTGAAAAACTAAAATATGAAGGAACAAAATGTAAAAAATCTGCAAAGTTTCAAAACCTTTATTTTATTTTATTTTTTTTAAATAAAGATCTTTTTCAAAGTTTG
>NW_015150624.1:1234697-1237105 GCF_000732505.1 Cyprinodon variegatus
ATTTTATTCTATTGGTTTAAGCAAGCAGTCATACGGTCGGTAAAGATCACAGATTGCATGAGCATCTAACTCGCATTAGGTGCATAAAAAGAACTTATCTATTTTTTCTAATTCGTATAACCTTTTTTAGATGTTTTTGTTTTTATTCCAATGAAGGGTGCAGAATTACGCCAAGCTACTAAATTTAATGGGCCAAAGCCAGCTCCACACCTGTGTGAATTGCTCTCCGTAAAGGCCTTATTGCCCCTTTGTCTTTGATTTTTCAGTCCTTAAACATGTTGTAACAGTAAAAAGCAGAAAACAGAACTGTACCCGGTTAAAACAAAACAAAGGAGATGTTTTCTAAAACAGGTTCTCCAAGGCCTGCTGATCGGTGTAGGATTACCTGACCCAAAGTTACCTGTGGAGCCCATTTTGGGAGAAACTTGGTTATTCTGCATTAAAAGGTTTCATTTTTCAAAAATAATACATCTAAAACATGTCTAGAATGGAGCATAAAAGTGTTGAAAAAAGTGCTGAAAAAAATCTATAGAATATGAATTGGGTTATACATTTTGTGGGGTCCAAAATGTACAAATATTAACTTCCTATGATGCACCAACAGGATCGGCAGGTTGTAGTCACATGAGACAGAGCTCAGGGATTGGTTCATCTATTCTGGAGCGGAGAAATGGTTTCTGCTCTGCTTTACATTTCTCAGATAAAAGGAAAAAATAAATAAAAAGAAGCCAAACAATAAAAAAAAAAATAAGGATCGATGCCTTCAGGAAGCAAAATATATATATATATTTTTTCATTTTGGACAAGAAAGTTAAATGTTTGCCAATGCTAATATTAGCACATTAGCACTAAGCAAAGGTTAGCATTAACAAAACATCTCATCAAAAAAGTAATTTATGTTTAGACAAATAATCAAACAATATTTCAGACCTTTTCTATATTTTCAGATTTAATTATCCAAATTTTCAGTTTTACAAACTGCATTATCTTTAGATTTAATTTGACTATTTTCACCCTCTAAACTTCTGGGGGGGGTCTGTGCCCAGACCAATAGAAATGGAGGTTAGCAACAGCGCAGACCAACCAATGAATAAAGGGCGAAACAGGATTTGAATAACAAAAAAATACAATTCATTCTCCTCCCCAAAAAATTTTAATAATGAAATATGAAAAATAGCCAACAAGAATGATGGTTGAACTACTGCATTACTCTCAAAACCAACTCAAACTGTATCTTTCTGAGGATAAAATGGAAAATCTGATTTCTTTTTTCCCCCTACACATACCTGCCGTTATCCCATTTCTTTCATTTTTATTTCCCAACTGTAAGAGCAGCGCCTTTCATGGCACCAAGGCCCTCAGACACGGCGTCCCCCTGTGTATAACATCTGTCTTCTTGGACGGGTTGGACCAAAACTGAATTTGGGATCAATAAAGTTTTACCGAAAGCTTTCCAAAAGAAGTTTCTTTAAATTTCCCTTTTTTTAAACTTGTCATTTTCTTTCAGTAATAATGGAAAAAAAATTTCTCTCCATACAGGAGCTCCTCCACAGAAAGAGGTTTTAGAACTGACTGGTGACTTTTAGTCTGTATTTTCAGAGCTAGTTATCACTCTTTTTGCCAATTTCTTCTAGAGTTTTTTCAACCTAGATTTTCAGGCCTAGGTTTTTATAAATGAAAATAGCTCATAAAAACGATGACGGTGTTCCAACCGTTGAGCTAAGAGCTCCAGATATAAACAGTTTGATTTTTTTAAAACAATACTTCTAAAGTGTTAGACTGGAGGAGGTTCATAAAGGGGAATTTGTACTGATATCTGTTGTAAGCATTTTTGGCAGTTTTACTGACACTTTTATATTGTTTATATCAATATATTACATCAACTGGGGAAGGGACTGGCCTTGTGGTTAGAGCAGCGCACTTATGCTCTGACCCTCAGATTCAACATGGTCAGCGTTCTGCTCCATTCCCGCTCACGTACGTCGTGCGGAGTAATTTTCTGTCATGTTTATCAATGAGAGCTGTTCCACATCCAATGCTACCCCTCTGTCAGTCATCGTCAAAATACGGAACAGAGCTATTTTTAGCTCCGCTCCTGTCCGGCCAGGTCAAGATCCGCAATTGCAATCGCACCAAACGGGAATAAGAACGGCGAGAAGATTTGGTAATCAAATTAAATATAGTAACGACAGATTGGTGACTACAAGTTAGAGCACAATTCTTATATTAAGACCATTTAATTAATTTATTGGATGCAAACTATTGATACTTCAAATATAGTGGGAAGCAGATTTCTCATCTCGATCAAAATATTTTGTTTATACTGAGAGGCTTAAAAGTTTAATCAAATCCAGTCAAAAGAAACTTCTTACTGCAGGCATGGATGAAGAGATGCTGAGTTTGGAGGT
>NW_015150624.1:1237310-1241010 GCF_000732505.1 Cyprinodon variegatus
TATTGATCATCTCCGTGATCTCTGAGGAAGTCGGAGCGGAGCAAGACGGGAGGAACAGCGGAGGCTGTAGGGTTTGCTTTGCACAGGCGGTCTGGAGTGGGGCGGTGACGGAGGATGTGGGATTTCGGGGTGAAAAGGTGGCAAGTACCCGGTTCGATACCCACAGTCTGCACTCTGGGTCCCTGAGCAAGACCCTTCACCCCACACTGCTCCCCGGGGGCCACAGAGTGGCAGTCCACTGCTTCCCAAGAGGATAGCACAAATGCGAATTTCTCCAGTATGAGATCAATAAAGTTCTGTGCTTCATTCTGCGAGCGCTGGTTCAATTTGTTTTATTGTGCTTTACAAATAAAGATGACATACGGTCACATGTCCAAACTCCTGGATGGTCAAACAGTTACGGTTGATCTGTAGTTGGATACTGCTAATCTTTGCACACCTGCCAGTCAGTCCCAGCAGATAGAAATAAGACTAAAACACAAAGAAATTCCCTCCTCCTCCATCTAGTCGAGCGGATGAAACTAAACATAGCACAAATCAAGTGAAATTATGAGTTACAGCCCAATGCAACCATCTATAGTTGAGTGTTTATATGAGAATCAATAAAAAAAACCTAGGGAAAACTTTACGGATAGTTTGAACTGCTAAAGTTTGAACAATCTGAAGGAAAAACACTGATTCCCTTGTTAAGGACCCAGTTCTGTTGAGACGCCATGAATCCTACAACACCCTGACATGTACCACCCACCTAAACATTGCTGCAAACAAAGCAGATCTCACCATGGCAACCCAGCACCCCAACAGCAGCGGCCTCTCTCACCGGGACAATGTGCTCTGCTGCTCTGTGAAAATCAGCGAGGAGCAGCACAAAGCCGACCATGAGGCACTGACACGGCCTCCAGCCCAGACAGACGCTTTTCTGCTCAAGCATCGCAGCAGCAACCCTCCTCATCTGAAATCCAACAGGTCCCAATGCAACACGACAACCATCGCCTGTTCCACGTCTGATCCCAGCAGGCGCTTCCTGCGTTCTAGGAAATCTAGACGACTGCAGAGCAGATTAAGGAAAACTTTATGCTGACTGAGTCTTAGATGGATCCCTACAGTTCTGGTTTAGCTCTTAGGAAAAAAGTGCATTTGTTACTTTAATGAGTTGGAAGATGCTGATATTCGGCTCAGATCCTGCATCAAAAATCCCAAACCTATGTGCAGGCGCATGATGTGACAATCTTAGATGACGAAGGTTTAAGAAAATCTCCCTTTAGACTGGAGACCCGCAAAAATTACATCACTCAAAATTTACTTATAAACAGAGTGAATTATATACCTTTTGAAATAAAATCCCTTTTGCAAAGACATTGAATTGTTAAATTCATCAGGAAGGAACTGAATTATTTGCATTTTCCCTGTTTACCTATTATTCCTAAAATGAGCTGAGGTGATCAACCAACCAATCTGAAAAATTGGACCTTTTTTTAATCCGTTGACTCGATTAATCCAGAGTAATCCATGACTAAAATAATTTGTTAAAAGTTAAAAAGGTTAATAAAACCCAAAAACTGCTGGAGTTTGTTTTCCAAGTTTGAAGACGTTTTGCTTCCCATCCAGGACGCTTTTTCAATTTAAAATGTCTGGATTTGCATTGAGTTTCCACATTTTCTCAGGATTCTGACAGGATTCTGACAGCTAACAAACATGTTAGCATCAAGCCGTAGCCGTGTCTGTTTTAGAGACTAAACTAGCTCTCTATTATTAATTGCCTTCTGCTCTTCCTGTAATAAAATAGCATCACCAGTGACCCCTCAGGCACATAAAAAGTCGCCTAATTCTGTCATTTTCCACCAATGTGTCACTGGCCCTCCCAAAAACCTCACATGTTTGTCAGTGAAACTGAGTGCTCTCACATCTCTTCCTTCATGGTGTCCATCTACATTAAGATCCACAATTCTGTGATTAAAGTCAGAATTCTGAGAATAAAGTCGGGATTCTGACTTTTTTCCCTGTATTGAACTGAAATAAAATTCTAAAATCAGTCAACTTTTTTTTTTTTCAAGTGGCCCTAATCCTCTCCTGTAGTTATCTCAGATTTTATTGTTTTACTTTTTTTTTTTCATAGCTCATTTATTTTATATTTTAATTTTTCTTTTAAATTTCAGTTTTTCAGATTAAGATTCTTTTGAGGATTTTTAATAAACTTTGCTCTTTCTGATATTCTTAAAAAAATTTTCAAATGTATTTTTCATATTTTTTAGATTGATAGATTTTACTTTTTTTTTTCGCCCTTCTTCAAATTTCCGTTTGTCAGATTGAGTTTTTAGATGACCTTCTTTATAAATTGTGTTTCAAAGATCACTTTCTCTCTACTTCAGGTTTGGGGTTTTTACTTGCCAGCTGAAAAATAGCAACATTTTATTTATACTTATTTTTTTTATTCTTTATATACTTTATACTTATTTATAATCATCCAAAGTGAGTGTTTTTACTGGCCTTGAAGTGAAGAGAGGGAATCAAAATAATGATTTCAAAAATTTAATCTGCAAAAAAATAAAAAAATAAATATATAATCTTTAAAAAATGAATAAAAAATACAAATTCTAACAAATGTATAGAGAAAAATACATTTGAAAGGCAAAAAAACAAAATCTCAGAAAACATCAAAATTACTCTTAAAAAAACTTTTTTGAGTCTCATATTTTTTTTACATTTCCATTAACAAAACATGTTCTCTTTGCTTTCAACAATAATGGAACAAAGTTGACTCCATACAACATCAGATACTAAATACCATAAAAAGCTCAAAGACTCTTCACCAGCATGTAAGAAGCAGATCCTACTAAAAGGGTCCGTCTCCTTCAGCATCTCCTCAGCAACATGAACCCCACCAATAGGTGGAAGCTCTAACAAAGCCTGCATTCTACATCGTCACTCAGCACCGTCTGGAAGACAAAGAGGTCCTTCTTTATCAGGCTGCTTTAAACTTCCTGCTCATATCTGGAGCAGTGAGGACAGACATGGGCCAAGGAGATTTCATACAGATACAGGATCATTATAGCCATTCAAACTGAGGATTCATCTGCAGCGCACTTTTATAAAGAGTTGAGAGCCTCACTAAGTGAAACTTTTGCTTCAGTTTTTGTTGGCTGGAATAGACAACATTAGAATATCATGAGCTAAGTTTTAGAAATAGGGCTGGAAGTGCTTCTGAACAGGTCGTGCTCTGAAAATGTTTTTGTTTTTTTGGACAAAGACCTATGGCCCTACAGGCCTATTTAGAATACAAAAAAAAAATAAATAGATTGAGATTCACTACTTTATTGTCAGATACACTTCAGTGCACGCAACCAGGGTCTGTAACACACAGACATCAGTTCTCTGGTGAATACATGCGCTATTTATTAAACTTCACAATAACACATTTGGTCAGCTGGCATGAGTCACTGTTTTTATGTCACATGTGACTCTATTAGCTCCAAAATACTTTCACGCAAACCACAAGGAAATAATAATATTACTACACTAATTTAAAGAGGGAAGCGGCATTTCCGAATTCTCCAGAGTGGTGCACGACTTTACATGAGTGAATACAGTGAATTTGATTGGTCGTTTATCAAGGGGGCGGGATTGTTGTGGCAGAAGTTTGATTGTGGCTGGTTTGTCGGAAGCATCGTTGCTAACCAGTTAGCAACTTAGTGCTAGTAGG
>NW_015150624.1:1241415-1250983 GCF_000732505.1 Cyprinodon variegatus
TCAACCGTTGCGTATATTAGCTGCAACATATAAATCAAGATGTTATTACTTAAAAAATTTAATTGACATATGACCGTTTAACATATTTTACTTTTCATATTTTTTCTGATGTAGGATTTCATGCAGAGAAGTGAATGTTTCCACAACCCAAAGCAAGTCTGGTTATTAGCCAAAGCACATTGCTGCCATTTGCTTTCAGCAGCGATAAATCTGCTAGTTACAGGTCTAACGCCCCCTAGTTCCTAAATGTAACACAGCATTGTTTTAACACACTGATGCACCGGTTTTTAAATACCATGATTTACAGTTTAAATAATGTACATGAAGATTTGGCCTAAATAAATCAAGATATTCTAGCGCTAACCCTACAATATATGTAACATCAATAATATGTTTTGGATTGATCTGAATGAGATGAGATAAAGGAGCTCCACATCCGTTCTCCTCTACTTTCAGGTTTCAAAGTAGCCTAATGATCAGTTTATGGTAATGTGCCTTTTGAATGGTCCATAAAAGGAGTCGGTTCAGTCCATTTACAGTCATGACTTTGCTCCCAGCGCTCTGCGTTTTAGGATCCCATTCGGCAAACTAAAGGTCTCTAAAACAAACCTGCAGCGGGTGTGCTTATGTAATCGCTTTGATATGGGTAAGTTTAGAGGCTGTAACTGTGTTACGGGGCCTCTGGCTGTATGCTGTGATAGAGGGGTTGCCAAAAACAACTTTCCAAATACTTTTAACTGTCACTTTTATTGCTGCTGCCATAAATACTAGAAAATCTTAAGCCAAAAGTCCATTTAGAGCATCTCAGGTTTCTTCAAACTGGGCAGATTGGTTAATAAGAGCTTTTTTCAGCCACGGTTCTTTAGTGAAGTCCCACATTCCACCGTCAGCCTTTGAGGAAGTAATTCATGCTTTAACTGTGTGCCGGACTCTGTAAATCCTCACTTTAAAGGGATGAAAGCGGTCTGAACTGCAGCTGCATGCCCTCTGGCAGGAAGGGAGGGCTGTGATCACGTCACACCTGTTCTGGCCCCCCTGTTCAGTTCAGGGTCCAGTTTAAAATCATACTGCCTGCTTATAAGACGCTAAATTGCATGGTGCCGTCGAATTCAAGCTGCTTAGCTGAGAACAGAGGAGCGTTAAAGTCAGGAAATCGACTCAGACTCTCCTTGACCCAGCCTCAAAGGTAAAACTGACAAAGGCTTCTGTGTGGTGAGGCCAAACCTCCCTTTGCACCTCTCAAACAGCTGCAGTGGAAATGCATTTGGTCTTTGTCTGTCTTGGACGGTGCCACCTGTGGAGCTGGTTGGCCGTTACCTTTTATATCTCTACTTCTTTTTCTATGTCTGCTTCTGTCTCCTTGAACTCTGGTCAGCCTCGGCAGATGGCCGCTCACACTGAGCCTGGTTCTGCTGGAAGTTTGTTCCTGTTAAAACCGAGTTCTTCCTCTCCACTGTCGCTACAAGAATGCCTGGGGTGAGGGATTGCCTTTGAGTTGATGAGTCAATTCAATCAACTGGTTTTCCAGATAGAAAATTTTGAACCAATCTGACTCTATGATATGTAAAATTGTCTGTATAAAGAATATTTTTAAATAAAAGTACACTGAATTGAATCTGATTTATTAATAACATCCGATCAGAAGAGAAGAAGTGTTGTAGTGTTACTATCATCCACTAGAGGGCTGTGCTCTGCATTCTTAAGCGGAGCTTCACTAGTATTTGCAAGGAAATAATGGTGGAGCGGAACCATGGCTGAATTTAAATTCATGGGCTCCATCCTCCAAGGATGCGGTCTACCTGGACTGAATTCTTCGAGGGGTGAAAATAAGGAGACCAAAAGTTTTGGCTCTGGGTTCAAACTGGTCCAGCCATCCGCGGTTTTCACTGCCGTATGCTCTGTCGTCTAGCAACCGTGAGAGTTGACACAAAAAGCAAAAAAAGATGAATACTGAACTTTTCACTACCGTTTCTTTTTAGATTTTCTTTCTTTTTTTATTGTAAAGTGAACAAAGACTAAACTCTTGAGAATCCAGCATTGAACAAAGGCGAAAACCTTAGTCAGTTAAATAACGTGCTGCTGTTATTTTGCACATCTCTGATGTTGCTGCTATTTTCAAATATCCATTACTGTATAAATGTCCATAGCTGCATATTGGTTATTTATTCACTTTACAATTAACAGTACAGTATTTTGTTGTTTATATCTTAACTCTTCACTATAGTGTTATTCTTATACATTTTTCTAAGGTCCACATTTGTGTGACCATTTTTTTTATTATCTTTTTGCTGCAGTAAATTTCCCCATTGTGGGACAATAAAGAGATTTTCGATTCTATTCTATTCTATAAAAGCCATAGAAAGATATAAGTTAATCTAAACAATTTATGTATAAAACATATCTGTAAAATCTCTTATTTTCAACAACAAATACTTAGTTAAGCAAATTGTGCAAAAACAGCAATTAGAAAATAAAAATCCTATCAGATTTATAGTCCCAAAACTGCAGATATATTGGAATCTGTCCTTAAATTACAGCCAAACCCATTTACACAGTAACAGATAAAAACCTTTAGATAAATCAAACATTACCGCCACATATCTGACTCAATAACCATTAAAACAATTATTTTCATTAATTTCAGTCTGAACTATTCACGGAACTTGCATCATATTAAGCTAAACTTCCAATATTCACCACTGTTTGGCACCAAGTAACATTTCCTCTGATCACGAAGCAGCCGGCTGGCTTGGACTCGTAATGAATCCTAGATAGGATACACCGGACCCTTCGACAAAAAGAAGGTTGCATTTTTTGGCCGCATGAGGAGTCTCGGAATCCGACCAGACCTCGGCGCCACGCTATGACGTAATCGGCCTACGAACCTGGCCTTCGGAGGACGCAGCCCATAAATTCAAATTAAGCCAACGAATGGATCCAGATCACACTGCTCAGTGGAAACCAGAAGCCAAAATTCATTTCTAGATATAAATTCTGGATAAAGTCCTTTAGTTATCGCCTAAACAGACCAATTTAGCTGCCCTGCATGGAGGAGCAACAAACAATAGATGATACAAAAGTGAAAAGAATTATGCAAAACATGAGCGATAGAGACATGCTAGCAGTTAGATGGGGAAGGCTTTGATTTAATTCACTTTATGGAACCAATTTTAAAAGTAAGAGCAGCAGAATCACAGCATCCCTGTTAAAAGCTCTGCTAACAGAAACACCAAATCTCTCCTACCAGATTGTTGGATTGCCCTAAGAAATCAGAGCTAGAGCAGTTCCTTCTGACAGTAAGAGAAAAATACCATGTCTGTCAATGATAGTTTTTATGTATTTTATTATCTTTTTTTATTCACTACTGGTTCTTATGTTATATCTAATTAATAACTTGCATAATATGTCAGAAAATGTTTTATATTCAGTCAGTATTTAATACAGCTGCCATGAATGAATGAATTTCATTATTCTGTAATTGTGACAGTGTAATAAAAAAAAAAACACTGAAATGCAATGATGTATTATTTTCTTATATCAACATATTGTAAAACAACATTTATGATACTTGATAGAAGAGAATTGTTTAGAAAAATGCTGCTTATTTATCACCAGTAGTTTATCAATTAGATTGATTAATTTTAGATAAATTCATTAATCAATTACTTGCATCTAAAGCTTTGGGTTGTCTGTTAGAGAGCCGAAGAGAAAAGCTTTTTTCAAAAAGGGGAGCTTTTATTGTGACAAAATAAATAAATAAAAAGGAGAGACTGTAAAAGCAGCTAGAAAAAGTTCTGAGGTTAAAAAAAGCAAATGGATAAAAAGCGAGTGAACATAAACTCCATTAATGAAAACTCCTCAGGGATGAGTCTATGAAGAGGAAACACATGGTGACAACCTGTATGCTGGTTGTAAGGCTCTTAGAAACTAATCTGCACTAATTGGATGGTGGAGGCTTAGAATGGCTGCTGGGGCTGAGGAGCGCCGTTACAGAGCACGGTGAACGGGGCGCCGCCACTGTTAGAGCCATTTAGGCTTCATTACTTTGAATATAGTGGAAGCAAACGGGGATTGTTTTACGTTTTAATTTTAAGGCTTATTTGGGGAGTTATTTGTAGGTTATTGCAGCTTGCTAGATCATGTTTTACTTTGTTTTAACATTCATTTTATTAATTCGGAAGGTGAGGTGGATTATATTCTGCTGTGGCATCAATTAAAGGATACTGAGATCTTGTAAAAAAAAATCTAACTAAAACCAAAAAAGACTGGTTATTGATGTTGCGATTACTATTAAAGTCGTAGGGAAAAAATATTTAAATGTCAAATCATTCTGGCTTAAACATGATTATAAATGTACTCATTATCAGAGGATATTGTCTGATAATGTAAGTTACTTTCATTATTTTATGCATGCCAGTTAGTTTTACGTCTATCAAATGTTTTCGGTCATAGCATCTTGATTCATATGTCGCAGCTAATAAAAGTAAGAATCAGTAAGAAATGCCTTGAAATAAGAAATAAGAATAATTTCCTTTCCCATTGAGTTCTGTCCCATTGTTCACGGGGATGGACGTCTGTGTCTTCAGCAGGCGTAGAGCTAACAGAACTGGCAGCGTTGCGAGGCAAGGGCTCAAACATGTACGGCTGTAAGCCTTCTACGCCAAACCAAGCTTCTGCCGCCCTGGCGTCTTCTTTCACAACATCTTCATCCCCGCTTTCCTTCTCTAAATAAAAAATGGATGATGGAGGAGACTCATCCACGACCGCCGACATAAAACTCTCCTCCTCTTGCATGATTCCTCTGTCCATAGCGTTCCTTGACAGTGTCCCTGCCAGCTCCCAGATCAGCTTCTCTGATTGGTTGATGTGGCGAATCGCGCAGCAAAAGTTCAATTTTTCCAATTCCAGCAGCAGCTGCTTCTGGAGCGCATCAGATGCTCAGAAGCTCTTGAGGCGCTGCTTCGGCTGCTCAGACGCGCTGCAGGACCTTTTGATGAGCCTTAATGCGCGTGTAAACCTGCTGCTTCTGCAGCATGCAGTCTGAATGTAGCATAAGAAGTTTACCCAAAATCCAGTAGTGTCTGGTGGATCTTCCATGTTTAAAGGTTTGGTTTGACAACCAATGAAATAACCTTAAAAGCAACTTCCAGATAAATGCCTCACTGCAGAAACTGGTCTAAAAATCAATAAAACATTTAAATGAAGTATATTTGAGCTTAATTTGAGAAGATAAATAAGACGATGTGCTTTTTTTTTGCCTTTAAAAATAAGAAAATTAGATTTTAAGTACCTATCATGATGAAATGGAGCTAGCTTTTCTTCTTTTAAAAATAAATGCCATGTTATTTCATTGGTAAATTGCTTGACCTGTTGAAATCAAAGGAAAAAAAAAGTATTTAAAATGGCAAAAACAACTGACTTAAGATTTCAGTTTTCCCATCTTCTTCCAAACCAAGAGGCAAAGATAACTAAACATCAATCACAAAGCAGCAGGAAACACGTTAACCAAGGCCAGACAGGTGTGAAATGGGCGACATTTAGGGCAAAAAAACAGACATTAAGGTTGAATATAGAACCACCATACGGTACTTCCCATGATCAGGTTTCCTTCTGGGTTTGTTTCAACCCTCAACAGGTTTGAGTCTAACATGCAAGTCATCACATTTCACAACAGCGCAGAGAGCACAAACGCTCACTGATGCAATCGGTTTGGAGGAGTAATTCATTGGTACAGCCTAGTTTTTAAAACACTGGGTGAAGCGTGTTGAACGCAGCCTCACCCATCCATTAACACCCGCTCTCTGACCCCACCCTGCCTGGATGACTTCTTTTCATCCCTGACATTTCATCATCATACTCTAAACAATCATTTTGATCTCCTATAATGATGAAATACTTCTATCAGTGTTAATCTACAGTGAACTTTTAGTCATGATTCTTTCCTAAAGACTGATTTTTAAAAGTTGTTCATCGTTTCTGAAGAACAGAAAGGTCCAAATGTTTAATCCAGATGTTCTGACATGTAAAGAGAACACAGGCCTGGTTGTCCATGTTTAGATGAAAGAGCTCAGGCTGCAGCAAACGCACTCCTGTCATGCAGAGCTGTTAACTCGCAGCATGGGCACATTTCCTAGAACTGTTACAAAACCTCATGCAACCAACTGGTACAGGAACCCCAGGGCCCATTTGTTGAAGGGTTGAGACATCGCTGTTATAGCTGATTGAACCAAACGGCAGCGGCTCCCAGAGTCACTTCATACCCCCCCCCGGGCTCTTGTTCTCCGGACGGCTTCTCTTTAGCTCATTAATATGATCAGAGCCGCGAGCAGAGCTGAAAAGCTCACGTCAGCCGGTTTGGTTTGGTGACGGGCCTCTTCCTGTTCAGAGAAGCTTCTGCACCGAGAAGGAAGAACGCAATATACGGCTGTCAGAGACGCTCGCCTTAAAAGTTTGACCGTCAAAAAACACGATTATCAGCACAAAAAAGAAGAAGCTTTAACTGGACGGGCCCCTGTGCAGAAGGAGAGACGAGGCTAAAGCAGAGTGAGGCTGCCAGGTAGAGGGAAGCTTAGAAAGGCCTGGCAGCAGCTTTGGCAGCTCTGCACGCCACCAAGGAGAATGGAGGATTAGGAAGTTGACTCAGCAGAGCGGCCTTGTGATTCCCATTAACGGAGGCAGAGCTGCAGGCCGGAGCTGGCTCTCTTTCAACCCTGCTCAAAATAAAAAGGCTATTGTTCAAAATCCAGGCAGGATATTACAGTTTGGAGGCCGCACGGTTAAAGCACGGCGTCAGCGTGATGCCTGGAGGAGGCCCAGATGTATCGGTCTGAGGCTGCAGAGCCTAGAGAGGCAGCGCCGGTCCAAAGTTGCTCATCAGATACCGGTTTCCGCCTCCACTCTGGCGCCCATTAAGTCCTCCTCTAATTCATCAAACCAGACCTCACAGGTTCCATCAGTGGGAGAAACTTTAGCTTTCAGAAACAACATTTGATTAAGAGATTCCCGATGCATCGGCAGGTCGACGTTTGTGGCCAAAGCGTTTTTTCTTGTATTGGTATGAGCCGATACGTACATGCTTTCACAGATTCATCTCCTCAGATGTCTCAAAGCGACAAATCCGATGATGTTTTACTGAGAGGCGGGAAACTGGAGCAGCAGGAGAGAGGAAAAAAAACATGGACTAAACGCTCTGAACACAGTTAGCTGCATCCAACAAAAATTAGCGGAATGGGGGGGAAAAAAGCAGAAATTAATGGTGGGGATATTGTCCACACCAGTCCCTTAGAAAATTACGCCTGTGTTCGCAAGCAAGTTTGGTTGTGCCAATACAAAATCTCAGGATGCAAACTGTGTCCATTATAGGAGCAACAACACAGCAAAATGAGAAATCTGCACCGTTTCCATTTCCACTTACTTATAAAACCAGCTAAAATGACATGAAATATCTGCAGAACTTCTCATCCAATCACTCAACTCATCGTCAAAATGAGGACAGAATCCTGACCACCGAAACAATCCTCTGCTGCAGGCGGCCAAGTCAGGATAACGAACTAACATTTCCTTTCCTGTTTCAACTTATAATTAGGAGGGGAGGAAAAATTAGCATTCTGCACATCCAGTATGCGAGTGCGGTGCTGCTGCAGACACAGGCTGTCTGTTGTTGGTGCTGCAGAGCTGTAACTCGGCACCCTCACCTCCAGCTTCTGTTTATTTTTGAGCTGTAAGAATAAACACTGATTGCTGGGAATACTAGAGCTGCTAAGTGACAGCGGACGGGTCCAGGACGCCGTGGCCACAGGATGTCTGAAAATACACGAGGCTGACCACATAGGGAGCGCACTGAAAGAGCTCTACACCGTTAGAGGCCCGAGCCGTTGACTTTAGCCGTCCAGGAAGTGTGGGATGAATTCAGCGACTGTGGCGGCATGTTTTCCCAGCCTCGACGAACTGTACACAGCTGTTAGAGAATGTCAACAGCTGGGGTTTTAGGGGAGCCGATGCACTGCGGCCTTAAGGTCCAGGGTGGATTCCACGGTAATCTGCTGGAAACCCCAAAAGTAACTAAAACCAGAGATGTCTGAGAGGGATGCAGATGGTCTGATGTTCCCAGATGACAGCTTTTCTGCAAGAAATTAGCTTTTTTTTTTGCAGAAATGTAGAGCAGGAGTCTCAGACTGAAAATGATGCTCAGGTAACTCCAATTCCCTCCACTTCAACAGTTTGCACCTTTTTTAAAGCATCTCATTGAGGTCTGAGTTAAATGCACCAAAAGCTGTCCTGAAATTCTAACTTCAGTATCTAAACTGGGTGAAAATAACAGCTCCTTCATGGTGTTGTAACAACAAAGCAGTTTGATTACAACAGAACAGTGAGAAAGCCACAGTGAACAGCAGAAACCACCAAACGTTGATAAGTATCAGGCTCCGTTTCTGAGTCAACACCAACAGACAGACCATGTATTCTGCTCCTGCCAAAGCGTTTCCACTCCAACTTATACCTTTTAATCCTGTGAGGTATGACCTCAAATCAATATCCCCATAAATCTTAGACTGAGACAGATTTTATTTTGTTATTTTGTACACACAAGTGTATACAAAAATAAATTTCGTTAAGTACAGCTCTCTAGACTTTTTAATTTATAAAGTGCAGCCTTGATAAAGGTAAGCAGCACTGATAAAAACACTGTAATAAAAAAAAACCCTGTGGTGAAAAACAGTGATGTAAACATATGACTGTATAATTAAGAGCAGATTATACTTCTGCATCCGCACACATCAAATAGCGCTTGCATCAACCAGTTTTGCTGGTATGCTTCTGCACCGTAGCTCTGGAATTTCTAGGGACGCAAAGCAGTTTCCCGCCAAAGCACAAGGGAGGAGGGCCTATTCGAGAACTTCGCTTCGGCAGAGATCTTGGCATCTTTATATAATTTGTCTGAGGCATCGTACAAGTGAAAGTACTTCCGAACCTCCTCGTTTAACCTTTTGTCGTAGTTGTCCATTGCAGTTGTTCCTCGGTTTTTAAAAATGGCGCACCCCGGCACCGAATCGAGAAGGACGACCACAAAGACAGCGGGAAAAGCATACCAAGGACCAATCACAGCTGCTTTTTATTTGTGCACTTCCACTTGAGGTCTGCGTGGGTTTGCGAGTGTTTGACACATAGTCAGGATTTTTTTGAGGTTTGCGACGACGGTTGCAGAGGCTATGCGGGGGGGGGGCCGTGGTCGCGCACAGAGACAGATTTGACGGTTGCAGAGGCTATGCGTCACAAGCATTAATTGGCCTTTACATTTCCAACATTGCGGGTTTTTATTTTATTTTATATAACCAATTTTATATAACATTTAGCAGTCTAATGGCAGTGGGGAAGAAACTGTTCAGGAATCTGACAGTTTTACCTCGATAACGATAAATGCACGATAAATGATACGGCTCCTACCAGAATTAAAGGCATGTCAAGGAAATGCAACTGAAATATTTATAATTTACTTATTACATAAATCACATTAGATATTACTTTCAATTAAATGTTAACGTCTTGTAACCATTCGAGTTTAAACATTCAA
>NW_015150624.1:1252413-1254959 GCF_000732505.1 Cyprinodon variegatus
ATCACACAGTGTTCAGAAAGTGCATTTTCCACTATTCTGCACTTTAGATGGCTGTATCGATACTTTTGAAAATGAGTATTGTATCCGGATACAACGTTTCAGTATCAATACTTTTGAAAATGAGTATTGTATCCGGATACAACGTTTCAGTATCGATACTTTTTTGAGTATCGATACTTTTGACAACCCTAAAAGGTTGATTTATGCGCAGAAACGAGCTCGTCTGGGTGTGTATCTCAAGTATGCCTCCGAAACTTGGGGAGACACTCTGGTGCACCTCTCCAAAATTGCAGGTGACCGCAGACAGTGCCGCAGACAGGAGACTTCTAATTGGTCAAATCTACATCCGCTCTACACTATGCTCATTTCCTGTTTGGTACCTTACCAGCTTGTTTTGTTTGTATGACCGCCATTGTGGAACAGCTAGAAGAGTGAGGTGCGAGAGAGGGTGGGGAACATTTTTCCACCTGGATCCCCGTTCTTTTTCGTCCTCATGTCCCTCCATTGTCACACAAACTTGCCCACACTTCCTTACCGCCTCGGCCGTATCTAGACCCACAGCTAGTTCCTGATTGTCCTTCTTGCGTTGTGGCGTGGAATAACTTAGCACAGACCACGGTTCAATACTGGGCATAAATCAAAAATATCTGCGACCAGTTCAGTGCGACATACGGCTGCGGGGAGTATAACCGGCCCTTTAGTTTAGGTAGTCCCGACAGTCAGTTTTCAGAGAAACTTTGCATGTCTTGTTCTCTGGCTTAATATCTATGGCGTAACTCTGGTGTCATTGAACTGAGAGTGCATTGAGAACAATGAGCATCGTTTAAACCCGCACAACTTCGCTCAAAACCGGTCTGCTGCATCATCTGCTTCTGCTTTCATCTCTGCTCTCGCTCGGCGCCACAGGATTAGGTGATGTAATTTCACTTGTTAGACGCTTCTTCACTGGGCTCATTTACCATTGTCTTTGATTACGCTTCTGACTGAATCAGTGGAGTCACCTTATTTCCCACATGCTGCCGTGTCTTCAATGGGAAGGAAATACCAGCCACCCTTGCGCACAGGAAAAACGGCAGAACTAAGTTACCAACATGGGAAAAATTGCCACTGTTTATCGTAGTGAATGAAAGTAATGCTAAAAATACAGTTTATTGCACAGGCCTGCTATCAGGCTTTCTTCATCATCAGGCAGGCATTTGCTTCATTTTGCATTTCCACTGCTGCAGGAGCAGAGGGCCGTCGGTTTGGCTGTTTTAGAGGAATTACTGCTATGACACACTTTCTCATTGCAGGTTTTAGAAGCTGAAAATAGGTGGAGGTGAAGAGGTAAATGCCTGAGGGGAGTATGTTTTGTTCGGGGCATAGACCTATTCTAAAAGTTTGACAGGAAGTCCAATAGCTCTCCTTTATATGTCTGAATTAACATCTTTAGATAAAAAAATTCAAGGTTTGTTTTTCTATTTTGAACACATCCGGTTTTCACCTTAGTTCACCAAGTATAGCACAGACTCAGATCTTTAGGTATGTTCCTGCGGTGCGCTCCTCTGATACGTGAATATGATACTAATTCTGCTTTGTTAATTTTTTTGGGAGCTGCAGATTAAGTTTGCATATTCAAACGTCAAAAGAAAAACAACATTTTCCCTGAAGAAAAACTAAAGGATCAAGCCTCCCCCTCACGCTGAGGCGGCCAGAGAGGAGCAGCTTAAACACACAGAGAGGAAGAGCATGTTGAGGCATTGCTCATGGGAGTGTGGGTGGATGAGTATCTGGGAACGGGCTACCATGAGCCACTCTGTTTGATCTAAACACTGCCACCATGAAAGCTGAAACACTGAACACAAAAACATCAAATCCACCCTTTAAGGCAGCAATAACAATAATAATCTGGCAAACTCCACTGACTGGGGGATTATGTTATATGCCGGTGAACAGATCTGAACAATAAGGTCACATATTTCACTTATAACTGGCACTTATGGTGACTTTTACATGGATTTCTTAGATTTGAGGTGTTAATGTGAGTCATGTCTGAATTGCACCACCTTAGCAGTCCAATCTCTCTGCTTTGTTGCACTTTTACAGCCTGAACCCATTTTATATTCACAATGAAAAAACAGCTTTACTGCTAAGAAGTACAGCTCAGTTCTTTTAAAACCGTAAATGACATATTTAACTTAATAGCTAAAGCAGTTAAAACACTATTAAATCATTTAAAGTTGGAGTTTTCCATCACTTCTGTGTGAATGGAGTATTTTACACCAAACAGGATCAAAGTAAACCTCTCTAACTACACTAAGGCTGAAACAATTGATCAGATTAATCATGTTTAATCGATTATTGAAATAATCGTCCACTAATATTGTAATTTATTAATTGTTAACAGCATGGAGACTCTAAAACAGGCCTTTAGCTGACAGAGCAACACACTTAAAGGAGTAACTTTACCAAAATATCAGCTCTGCACCTACGTTTATAGATGTTGGAGATTGGCCTATTTTTCAGTGTAGTCCTGTTTCTCTGACTGTGACTAACTGGATGTGCTC
>NW_015150624.1:1255194-1266686 GCF_000732505.1 Cyprinodon variegatus
AAGTCAATGAGTCGATGCAATCAACTGGTTTTCCTTAGATAGAAAACTTTGAATCAGTTTCACTGGATGATCTGGTGAACTGTAAAGTGCTTTGAGATGGCATGTGTTGTGAATTGGCGCTATAGAAATAAATTGAAAACAAAAACAAACAAACTGTAAATCATATATATAAATATTTTTGCTTTAGGATAAAAGCTGTGTTTTCATCTGTCAATATGTTCTATGCAGAACTCCTCAACTGGAAAAGTTTTAGTTTCACCTGGTTTAATTTTGTAAAAGGTCTCCTTTAAGGCACCTTCAGCTAGTTGATTTATTAATCGAGAAAATAATCAACAGATTAATTGGTTTGCAAAATAAGCGTTAGTCGCAGCCCTAAACTACAACCTGTCCCATGATTCCGGGTACGACTCCCTGAGCATGTGTGGGTTCTCTCCGGGTACACCGGATTTCTCCCACAGTCCAAACACATGACTGCTACGTTAATTGGCTTCTCTAAATTCTCCTTAGGTGTGTGTGTGTGTGTGTGTGTGAATGGTTGTTTGTTCTGTTTGTCTCTATGTTGCCCTGCGAGGGACTGGCCCACTGCTTCACTGAGCAGCCGTCAATAGAGTCAAAACAACAACAGCTAAAAATAATAAAATCTTCTTGGAAAAAGTGTCAAAGCGCTTTAAGGCATCATCCAAAAAATGGTGAATAAAGTTTTATTCCTCCTGAAGAAAGCCGTCTAGACACCTAATGAAGGTGCTACTGCATGATTTACAGCCTGATGCTTTGCAGAGAATGCAATTTCAACAACGCAGGTGACGTCATTAGCTTGAAGGTCGGCGAACCTCGTGCCAGAACTCCAACACTTTCTGTTGTCGTGTCAGAATGATCTCCCTGGGAACAAATTGTTAAATTAAATTTCCATAAAAGGCACCGGGTGCTAAGAGGCGGCAGACACAACGACACGCTGTGGGAATTCTGCAGCTTTTTTCCTCCATGCTACTGTAAGAAGTGGTTTGCCGCCTGGAGTGCAGCCTTATAGGAAAAGTAGCAGTCATTGCTCACACGTTGCAGTTATTTTCCCCAGTAATGAGCTCATCTGTTCGGCCCATTAGCACAAGAACAAACTACTTCACCGTAAGTGGGCGGCAGTAAATATTAGCTTAGGAGATAAGAATGGAGCAAGTAAATAAGAAGAGATAAGGAATGGGGCTGTATGATTCCAGATTTTTAATGCTTTCCAGCTCTGTTTGCCTGACCCCTCCACACTTATCTTTTTTCATGGTTTCTGCCAGAGTTTTCTCTAAATCTTGCTCTTAGTGTCATGCAATAGTCAAAGGGTCCAACGTTATGAAAATATGTCCGCCAGGAAACATTTACAGAGCTGTTATAAAAGTACATGTCTCTTTTCAGTTCAGTATAAAATTTTTAATTCTTTAGTTTATCTTAAACGTTTCTGTTGTAAAATAATAAATTTTAAAAACAGACCTAGATAATCTTAATAAAACCAAAATTTACACTCTGGAACGGACATATCTAGGGGTTTGGGATCCCAGTTAGCCACAGTGAGAGGTGTTACCCTATAAATGGAGAAAGAAAAAAAGAGGAAAACTCTGCCACTAGGTGGCAGAAGAGCTCAAAATAACATGTGAATGACCAAACTATTTTAGCTAGGAGGGAAAAACGACGGCCCGACCAAAAAAAAAAAAGCATGAATCCATCTCACTTCTGCCTGAAAAGTTCTGCAAAGTTCAGGGAAATATTGCGTGGCCTGTTAGTGGAACATGTTGGAACGCGCAATGATGTTACATTTTAGCACTAGCTCAGAAAACAAGATGATCGTAATAAACATCAAATAGTGGTAGTGGTGTGATGGTCTGGGAATATTTGCCACATGCATGAAATTCTAATGGTGTGATCAACCTTAGTAAAAAGATCATGGTTTCAGAGTATTCAGAGCATGCATGAATCTGTGTGCTAGCTGCAACTTGCTCCTCCCTTCTGTGTGGTTGCAAACCCACTTTAAGCCTTTTACGCCACTTAAAGGGCTAAAGGGATAAATGTAGCAATTTAATTTTGTTAAATGTATGAGCAAAATTGAGTGCCATTGCGATTTAAAACTTGCACTTTGTTAAATTGTGATTATATTACAAGTGCAATAAATTACCCAGTTCTAATGTTAACAATTAACAACTGTACACAAAACGCACAGCTAAAGCTATGGAAAGAATGCTCTGTTCCGTTTGAACATCATTCCCCTGATGATGTCATAAGGGGAAATAAGCTATCTGAGTGGTCTGTAGCAACCTATCAGTAAGCTCATTGGCTTTATTATATAAAGTATTGTTCCGTCCTCCCAGCCACAGGGATTCGGTACTTTAGTCTTCCACTTCAAACTGATAAATTACCACACATCTCAGACATTCCCTGATGGCCATTTGACCAGCTCAGTCCATCTGGTCTCACTGATGCATGATGCTAAAGTCTGTTCAGTCTATGACGGCATAAACTTCACCTTGAAGTAATATAACAGTTCGATCCCCACAGCCTCTACTCTGGGCCCTTAACCCCACACTGCTCCACAGGCGTCACGCAATGGCAGCCCACTGCCCCCCAAGGGGATGGGTCAAACTGCAGAGAATGAATTTCCCAACTGTGGGACAATTAAGGGGTTTACATTAAACCGCCGGCTGAGACAAAAACTGTCCATTTTGAAAGGGAGACATTTTCATACCAGGTATACTGAGAAACCGAAGCGTGTCTATTCAGAACCAGCGCATCAGTACCACAACAACTTCCACAGTCTACAAGAAAATCCAAAAGGAGAAATCAAAATCATGCGATCCTGACCTCGAGTTTAAAACCCATTTGAGTTAAGCAGCAGAAACCAGAGCAAACCAGTATGTTCTCCTTAATAAAGGCTTAGAGTGGCCTAGTCAAAGTCCAGATCCACAAAAGTTTATATGAATTTCAAAAATGAACTCAAATTGTTCGCAATCATAGGTCCAGGTCCTCTAAAATTCACATAAATACAACTAAAACAACTAAATATGAGTGAAATGAAAAGCCTCCTACCTCATAGGACCAGACGCACTGGACCTTGGCGAACCGCCTCACACAGCGGCCCACCTCCACGTCCTCATGGGTGGTGTACATCTCCTGCAAACATTCCCGGATGTGGGGCACCATCCTCCGGAGCACCTCGCGGCTCATGATGACGCCCGGACCGCCCATGCAGAAGTTCTCCCCAGGCTCTAGCGCCAGCTTCCCGAGTTCATCACGGGCCCCCATCCCCGTCTGACCCAGGAAAATGGCCTCGCTGCTGTTGAGGCTTCGCAGAAAGCTCTCCAGCTTGTCGCTCTTGATGTAGACGTCATCGTCAGCCCTCATGAACCACTCGTACTTGTCCAGGTAGTGGTCGTGCATGTACTTCAGCATCATGAAGGACTTCTTCTGAGGCGGATAGGAGTCGTCCACATTCCTCAGAGCCACGATCGGGATGGGAATCGAGGTGTCTGAGCCTTCGCTGGAGAAGAATTCAACCCTGCCTGGGATCGTTTGGGCCCATGTTCTGTTAACAATAAAACAAAGGTAGAAGCGAGGTGAAGCAGAGCTCAGATAGCAGAGCTGGGCTCAGGTTTAATGTGGAGTTGAAGGAGTCTTCAGAGCAGAGAAACCAGCCCTGTTTATTACATCCATGTTCTTAAATTATATGAATCAGATCCTGAGGCTAAGTGATGTGTAGACAAGAAACCAGAACCTACGCTTTTTGTTTTAGCAGCTAAAGCAGCAGCTCTGGGAGAAAGGAGGTTCATCTAAAGGCTGTTTGTGACCACATTCCTGTGGCGCCAGCAGTAGCAGCAGCTTAATTAGATCCTCCTCAGGGTGCTGAGATGCTGTGACTGAGTGGCCTCCTTTTTATCAAACTTTCATTAGCCTATTAATTCTTAATAAGCAGCCAGGTGCTGCAGGAATTTACATAATTTTTTAACTTCAGGGGTTTGGATCTGTTGCTCCGTTTGTTACAGACGGACAACAACAGCAACTTTATATCACATCTTTGTTTTTATTTATAAACTAATGTCAGTCCAATAACAGTGGACTCATTTGGTTTTGTTGATTTTGTGCAAACATGAGCTTTATGTCGACCTTATAAATCAAATCTGATTTTTTTCCCCAACCAAATCCCGTTTTTCCTTTTTTTTTTATTCTCTTATGTTTTTAATAAAAAAAATTAAAAAAAAAAAGACAAATGACACCCATTACTTTCTAAACCTAGTTTTTCTTTCAATGGTGACTTTAATTTAAAGAGCAACTACATTAAGGCTGAGAGAAAAAAAAAGGTTTTAGGAGGAACTTTTTTTCTTAGGTTTTTTTCATAGTTTTATATTCTTTTTTTTTACTCACTTTGTTTTTACAGACTTTATTACTTTTTTTTTTTCCTTCCACGTTATTCTTTTTCAGAGTTCTTTTGAATTTTGCTTAAATGTTTCTATAAATGATAAATTATTATTATTTTCAACCAGTGTATAAATATCAAACCTATAAACTGATATCATCTTATAAACTTTCTTTTCATAGTTAAGGCCAATTTATGCCTCTGATGCATAGCCTCTGCAGTCGTCAAATCTGTCTCAGTGTTCAGAAAAATCCTGACAACGCGTCCGACGGTCGCAAACCCGCGCAAACATCAAGCGGAAGTGCGCAGATAAAAAGCAGCTGTGATTGGTCCTTGGTACACCGTTCCGGCCGTCTGTGTGGTCGTCATTCTCGATTCGGTGCCGGGGCACCCCATTTTTAAAAACAGAGGAAAAACTAGAATGGACAACTATGACGAAAGGTTAATTGAGGAGGTTCGGAAGTACAACCATTTATATGATGCCTCAGACAAATAATATAAATAAATATTTCCTTTTCAATGTCTAGCAACTCTAGATCCATCTCAGTGACCGTGATATATTGCAGATGCGCCATTGTTGTTTTGGAGGATAAACACTCCCGGCTGCGCCGCCGAGGTTCTTGTGACCATCCGCCAAGGTTCTCGTTAGTTCTCAAATAGGCTCCACCTTGCACTTTGGCGGGAAACTGCTGTGCGTACTAGAGCTGTAAATAATAATCATTTTGTACCGATGCATCGATCCAACAGCCGACGATCCGATGCATCGACACGTCCGCAAGAGTATCGATTCATGTTTTTTTTTTTCCTCCGGTCTATTTTTATCCATTTGCTCCCGGACGTAATTCTTCCTCCCGTGCTGCGGTGGCACTAAACCTATTTTGCCCTCCTACCTCGCTTCCTGGTTATAATCTTACAGCAGTATGTTGCAGTGAGTTTGACATAGAGATTTTTAAATTATGCTCAATATTGAAGCGTGGTCTGTGCTACACGCTGTGGGTGTAGATACAGCTGAGGCGATGAGGAAGTGGGGGCGAGTTTAGTCCGACGACGGAGGGACATGAGGGCCAAAAAGAGCAGAGATCCAGGTGGAAAAAGGGTCCCAGCGTTCTCGCGCACCTCGCTCTTCTAGCGGGTCAAACTTCACGAGTTGTTTTCTGCAATTTCGGTCATAAAAACAAACCAAGCCGGCCTCCTGTCTGCGGCACTGTCTGCTGTCAGCTACAATTTGGGAGAGGTGCAGCAGAGCGTCTGTGGAGGGGGCGGGACGTCTGGAGCCGAGGTATTTCATTGCACACATTGCAATGATTTTGTGCAGTATTTTTTGACGCAACTTTTCTACTTCTGCTATTTGCTGTTGTTTCTAAAAAAAAAAATGCATAACGATATTACAACTTTCATTGATTTATTTCAAATTTGAAACTTTGTTTAGCCTGTAAGGTGTAAAAAAAAAAAAAAAAAAGAACAAATTAATCGAATCGTATCGTGATGTATTCTTGAGTATCGAAAATAATCGAATCGTTGGGTCAAGAGATCGATACTGAATCGAATCGCCATGATGGATGTGATTTACACAGTGCGTCCATAGAAATTACAGAGCGACGGTGCAGAAGCATACCAGCAAAACTGATTCACGACCAGACGCAAGCAACATTTGATGTGTGCAGTTGCAGAAGTCTAATACGCCCTTTACATGGAGCTTTATTGTTCAAAAACACAAGAAAACACATTTACACATACCCAGTTTTTGATGCTTCAGTTTCTTATGCCATATAAAACAGATTTATTATTTTATTTACGGATTCTGACCGTGGTGCTGTCTAGGCCGAGTGTCTGAGCTGCATGAGAAGGCAGCACAGCAGGAAGGCATCCTGACAGTTTATATCTTCAGCGTTGTTTATTGACCCTCAGATCTACTCAGCCAGGCGTGGAAGTAGTGATGTTAGATGTTTGTTTGGACAGACCAACATTCAGATTTCTACTCCCTTGTTCAGTTAGTGAGTTTCATCACATGTAACAGACCCTGACTGCACTAAGATAAGCAGAAAGAGTTATGCTTAACATGTTTAATTAAGCAGATTAATGTGTTTTTCATTCTATCCACAACGTGTATGAAACGAGACAGAGAAAAAGAGGAAGAGAAAAAAAAATGAAATTTGAAAAAATAAAAACGGGAAAAATAGAAGAAAATGGGGAAGGCTTGGCTCTTCCTGCAGAATCTGTGCTAAGATTTTATCCGAGGAGCAAACAGGGAGCCTACTGACAACAGCGGGTCAAAGGTGAGGCCCTGAGTCCGCCGGCGGCGGTGTTTAATCACGTTGGCCGTTTGTAGTTCTTTGCATTTTATATAATCCCATAGCCAGTCTGGCAGCTAGCCAACTGGTTCTTTCCTTAATTAACTTTAAGCCACACTTTTAAATGCCGCTGCACAAACATTAAACCGCCGCACGTTCTTCTTCGCTGGTATTTGTGGCATTGAACTGGGAAATCGGAAATGCAAAACGTGACCGATTCCGGCAGATTTGAAAGGAATCGATTGATTATCAATACCCAAAGCAAATTTTAAAGACTTTATTCTTTTCATATTGCATGTTTCAGATCACTTTCTCTTCATTTCTGGGGGCGGGATTTCCTCTGGAGAGAGAAGCAAAGACGCATTCCTATTGGTCTGCTGGGTGTTAGCAAAACCATTTTTTATTGGTCAAGAGCGAGAGTGTGTATCTCGAAAATGCAATATGAAATTCAATTCATTAAAAAAAAAAACTTTGAAAAACAAATTTGAATGAAAATAAAAACTTACATAATGGCAAAGTTACTCCTAAAACCTTTGTTGATTAATAAATTCATTTTTTTTGCTACAATCATGGAACAAAATCCACTCCATATTAAGCGTAATTGCAAAACAATAATTTTTCACAACGGACAATGAAAATATAACAAAATAATTGTCACCGGTAAACTAGTTGATCAGTTATGAGGAGAGACTGAAGAACAAACAGTGATGAATTGATGTCACTCTGGTGGAAAAAACAATTTTCCAAAAGTGTAATCTTCATTGACCCTTCAGACGGCAAGTTAGCATTTTCAATCACTTGCAAACCCCTCAAAAATGGAGTCAAATCTGATGCACCAATGAGGCCGCTACATGGCTGTGCATCTTATTTTGGCATTTGACCAACTAGATGAGCCCTTGAATGATATATTACCTACTGGAAATTAAGCTGGAAAAAAAAGTTAACAAGTCAAGAAAAAAAAGCTAAAAAGCTAATTGAAAAGTTAAAAAGTCAATAAGCCTAGTTAACAATTATATTTAGGTTTATAAACTAAAAACTGTAAGTGCCAGTATCCGCATTAATGCCTCTAAGGTTATGCTGGACCAAACCAGATGTGTTTGCTTCACTCTAAGTGTTTTTCCATGAATTTCTTATAGAAGCACTTTTTATTATTTTTCTTAACTTATTCGGGCAAGTTGGCGTTTCTTGTTATTACATTGACATTAAATTTCACCATCAAAATATCCAGATTTTTTGAATGTTACAAAGGTAATAGAGGTGTAAATCACACCCATCATTGCGATTCGATTCAGTATCAAAATCCTGACCCAACGATTGGATTATTTTCGATACTCAAGAAAACATCTTGATACGATTCGATAAATTGGTTACTTTTTTCTTTTTTTTTTTTTTACCTTACAGGCTAGACAATGGTTCAAATTTGAAATAAATAAATGACAGCTGTAATATCGTTATGCATTTTATTTTAGAAACAACAGCAAATAACTGAAGTAGCAAAGTTATACTCCACCTAAGCCTATGAAAACCTCATTCACTGAAAAATAATCAAGCCTCTGTTTTATAGATTCTGAAAGGCTTTGCATCAAAAAATACTGCAAGCGGAAAGTAGTGGCTAAAGGAAGCGAGGTAGGAGGGCAAGTAGGTTTAGCGCCACCGCAGCACAGGAGTCAGAATTATGTCCAGGACCAAATGGATAAAAATAGACCGCTAAAAATCGATACTCTTGCAGACGCCTCGATGCATTGGATCGTCAGCTATTGGATTGATGCATCGATACAAAACGATTATTATATACACCCCTAAAAGGTAATAAGTTCTTGTCCTGGATTCCAATAACACTATTGGCTTGAAAGTTTGATTTTCAAACTATTTCCCTGAGAGCCCTATAAAGGATTAACAGTAAATTGGTTAATTGATTAAATTGAATCAATTGATCTCCCAGCTCTAAACTCTCCCATTCCAACAGGGTTTTTCCTCAGGGTATTTGGGGGTTTTGCTGCCTTCACCACCTCATTCAATTATATTTCTCCTCTGGAATCAAATTAAAATTGCACGTGTAAATCACTCCAGCAGAAATTGCTCTAGTCTAATTCAACATGATCTAAATTTATCAGAAGCCCAAAGAAAACATCCAGATTCCTGGCCATAAAATGGTTAACCAGAAGGAGCATTGTTCCCCATAAAGGATTCAGCATTAGTAGCTGTTCATGTCGCTCAAATATGGTTTAAAACAACTCCTAATTTCTAAGCTGTCTAAAAGTGGAAATACATTAGGGTCTTATTTATAAATAATCCTAAAATATATTCTTTTAAATTGAAAATTTAAATTCCCTTTAAGATTATCAGAGTAAACTATTTTACCTCTTAAAAGTCAAGTTTGGATTCTTATTAATATTTATATGCTTTGCTGGTGAAGGTTCTCAGTCATCCAGGTCATGATCATTCCCAAAAAAAGAAAATTAAAACAATCCACTGGACTTTGTTTCCAAGTTTGACATTTAACTTCCCATCCAGGAAGCTTTTTCAATTCAAAATGTCAGGAATGGGGCTGAGTTCCAGGTTTTATACAGTAGCCCAACAAAGCCTTGTTTTTGTTCTGAAAACATGCAAATTGGAACCGACTGAGACGAAGATGGTCCCTAAAATCTGTAAGTTTCCAAACCAATTTCTCATACTCATGCATTATTCCGAGGGTGTCTTTCCCAAAATGGACTGCAATGTGCTGGTGTCTGTTCCAATATGCATGTTTTCAAAACAAAAACCAGCCTTTGTTGGGCCACTGTAAAAACCTCCAACTCATTTCTGACATTTTAAATTGAAAAAAAAAAAAGTCCTCAAACTTGGAAACAAAGTCCAATGGATTGTTTTGGATTTTCTTTTTTTCTTTATACGGTTATGTATAGATTAGACTATCTCTGTTAAACAGAGGTTTTAAAACATAAAAACTATAAAGAAATCGTTTTATTCCTTTAGGTGAATTTATAAAACTGCTACTTCAGCCAACATCTTCCTAGTTTGGGTTTGAATTCTTCAGGATTTTAAATGCCTTAATAAATGAGTGAGGTGCTGGGAGGTGGTGGGCTGAAGCAGACCCTCCTTTCTTCCAGACTGGAGGCTCAGCAGGAGTTTAGATGGTTCTGACATTTAAAGAGCCTTTCTGGCCGCGTGCAGCCATCATCATCACCATCCTCAGTAGTGTGCGCGTACCTGTGCGCGGCCACGGCCCGGCTGTTCAGGTACTTCTGGGCCGTCATCACACCGACGAAGAGGAAATTCTTGGAGCCGGTGTCCGGCTGGTTGGTGGTGGGGGAGCCGTTGGCCGGCTGCCCCCACAGGACCCCCCCGTGTTCCTTCCTCAGACCCCCGTTGAGCCCGCAGGCGGCGGGGTTGGCTTTGCGCTTGTGTCCGGCTCTCTTCAGCTCGGTGGCTCTGGGTAAGATGAGCCTGGAAGCCAGCGTGAAGCCGACCACCAGCCCCAGCAGGACGCTGAACCAGGCTCTGCGGCTTCGCCCTGCCATCCCCCCCATATGAAACTTCACCAGCGGCGGCTTTAAAAAAAAAAAAAAAAAAAATGCGAGAGATAAAATTCAGGGACTTAAAAGACGGCCGTTAGAGCCGCGGCTCGCGCTCCGTCTGAAGAGCAGAAAAGCGCTTTTCTTCTAGATGCCCACGTAGCATCGCAGCAGGCTGCTTCAAGCCGCTACCCGGAGCCCAGGGTTCCGCTGCTCCGTCCCTCCCACCGAGCGAGCAGCACCGTCCGCCGCGGGGCCAGTCACCGCTGAGCCGCACCGGGAGCGGGGTTCATGGCAGCTGAAAGCGGAGGGTCCCGTCCGGTTCGTCCCCCACGCACAATCCAGGTCTGACGATCCAGGCTGGCTGCTGATCTCGAAGGGTTTAACGCTGGGTTTTGACCCTAGAGGCTTTCCGTAGAGATGTTCTGACTGGCCGACTACGTAGCGACACGTTTTACCGGAAACCTTTTTTAACCCTTTATAGGGCACTACGGTAGAGATTACTGCAAAAATAACAAAGGTTAACTGATTTTTACATTTTATTTTAGTTTAATATGAGGAAAAGTCAGAATTCTGACTTTAATCTCAGAATTCTGACTGGTTTCCATTTTTCTATGGCTCTTTCTATGTTTGATTTGAATGTTTGTGGATATTAATCCCCTGCTATTTGTTTTACTTTGTATTTTTCAATTGTAATTAATCTTCATCTGTTCATTTACGCGTTTACCATCCTATCTGAAAGCATTTTTTATGTAAATATAAATGGCTTAATAAAAAATAAATAAACTAAAAAAAAAACTTTTTAACCATTGCAGTGTCTGCAGCTTACATCTAAAGCGGACATGCTTGAGTGTAAATTATTTTTTATTTATTATTTTTGAAAATCTAAGCAAAACCCCGCAGTATTATTATTAAAGTGTCGATTGACGTTCGGAGTAGGACTGGAAAGTCGAGCAAATCGTATCTATTTGGGTTTTAGTTCAAATGCTTTCATTGAATTATTAAAGTTGTGTTTATATTATTTTTATTTCCCTTTTTCTTTCCCATAATGTCAGAAAATCTAACGAAACAGAAACAGAACTGCACGGCGTATCTTTGGCGCCATCTAGTGGTTAAACTCAGTTGCGCATTCAGGCTTTGGTTTTGAAAATGTGAATTCAAGGAACTGACACAAATCTTTAGCCTTTTTAGATCATCTTACTTATTTTGGTAATAAAAAGAATGAAATATTTCACAAGTTTTTGATCTGTAAATTTGTTCTCACACGATGCTAATCAGCTTTCAGGTTAATTCCTGACTCTGTGA
>NW_015150624.1:1267826-1269213 GCF_000732505.1 Cyprinodon variegatus
ACTTATATTTTGTTGCCTTATACCATACATTAAATAACTGACTTCATCTAAAAGATCTTGACGGCTTTCAGATTTTCCATTTTTAAAACTAGTCAGGCAAGACATTGAATCTGAACAGATAACTACATTTCTAGGCTTCACCTCCAGCACCCATTGCAATGCCAAAATAATTGCCAACATCTCTGCTAAAAAAAATGAGAAATGATCTGTTGTTCTTCTCTTGATAGAAATATTTTCTTTTGGAATATATACTGCTACTCCTGTTTTACCATTTTCCTCTTTTGATGCATCTGTATATATATATGTATATACACATATATATGTATATATATGTGTCATATTTTCATACCTTACTTCTAAATGCTGCTGAATAATTTGATACGAACCTCCACAAGACTGTTCTATTTTTTTAGTTTCTAAATTTACTTTTGGCATTTCGAAAAACCATGGAGCAATTTTAGATGTACTTACAGTTTTACAGTATGCTATATTACTTATCCCAGAATACTCTGCATAAATATTTCCTTCCCATCCAAAACTCCTTATATTATGGCCATATTCCCAACATTCTCTGAATATCTGTTTAGTTGGGTGATTTTCCTCATGCCCTTGTAAATTTAACCAGTAATTTATTGACAATTTCATCCTCCTCAAGTCCAGTGGCATTTCCCCAGTAATCACTTGAAGAGCAGGAATTGGAGATGTTCTAAAAGCACCACTACATATCCTAAGCGCTTTGGCTTGGATTCTATCTAGATCTAACAACAAAGAATTTGCAGCTGATTTATAAACAATACATCCATAGTCCAACACAGATCGAATTAAAACATCATATATTCTTTTCAAGGATGAGCTAGTTGCCCCCCAGTCATTCCCTGACAAACATTGCAATATATTAATACATTTTTTACATTTATCAATAATCTTCTGCATATGTATCTTAAATGAAAGTTTTTCATCAAACCATAAGCCAAGGTACCTTATCATATTTCCCTGTTTCAATTTATGCCCATATAATCTAAGATGTGGCTCCAGACCGCTCCGCTCTGAGTTTCTTGGAGATTGTAGAGAGCATGCGCGAGATGAACCAGGGTTTCCGCGGATCATTAAAAATAATTACAATTCATTCATTTTTTTTTTAATCAAGGCCTTAATTGGCACTAAAATTATTTAAATATGTTTATCGAAGTATTTATAATTCTTTAATAAAAAATGCTTATAAAAACAATTTCGTCAGATATATTATATCGCTCCAGGCGGAGAAAAAGCTAGAGGATATATATATATACGTATATATGTGTGTGTGTGTGTGTTTACATACATACAGGAGTCATGGAACTCTGCTTGCAGCTCCTTCATATTTCATGTACACTAATAACTTGTGTAC
>NW_015150624.1:1271165-1274323 GCF_000732505.1 Cyprinodon variegatus
AATTAAAGTGCAGTGGAAGGTAATTGCATATTACAGTTAAATTACGTTATTGCAGATGTAAATGTAAACAACTGGTGCTGTGAATAAACAGTCGGCAGTGCAAATCGATATTCAGTCAAAGTGAGTAGTGCAAGATGCATCTTTAGAAACTTCAGCAAATGTTAGTGTAAAGTCTGGTGGAGAAGAAGTGTTGTGATGCTAGGAAAGTGACTTACCTGTATTTTCTGTGTTCTCTCCAGGGTGTTTGGACACATGCTTCCCTGTTGGTCCAGACACCAGTTATAGGTTCTGGGAGAAACCATGTAAAATATGGGGGGAGTTGTGCACATAGTTTGTGGGATTTCTATGGTGTTAGGGTGTAAGTTTATATCAGAAAATGTTTATAAAAAATAACGTTAAATGTGTGTGTAGATATTTGATTGAAATGTGTTATTAGATGGAGGTGAGGAAGAGTTAAATTTCATGTCAATGGTTTAGTTCATCGGCTGTGTTTATTTAAGGCAGAGATTGTGTGTTTGATGGAAGCTGAATAAACCTGCTGATACTTACACTTCATTTTTGCTGAACAATTTCATTTTCTGATTGGCTGGTTACACCCCCCTCTCTTTGCCGGAGAAAGGGGGGTGTAACCAGCCAATGAACGAACCACACATGGTACGTATAAGAAAATCTTCAGGAGAAAGAGCGGCTAAAAGTTATAATTAATGTTCAGAATGGATAATAATAATAAAAGTCATTCCCAGGTTTAACATCTTCCAAACCAACATCCACATGGATTCAGAGATGTTCAGTTTTCAAGCTGATCCACCTTCCTCTCTCAGTCTTTATGGAATGAAGAGAAGCAGACACAGAAACAAAGTCATCCCACTTTAATAGTAGTTTGTTTTGAAACATACAGACAGAATGTAAAGAAATTTCACTGAGATTTTAACTCCAAGCCTTCATAAATAAACAGAGAGCCATTTAAAAAAGCTCACTGACTGAAGACTGATCAGCCAGACCTCGTGGTCGGGACCATTTCTAGGAAAGGCTTCATGTCAAGCTTTCAATTTCACAGAGCCGTTAGCCGCTAATTTATTGGTACCACTTTAATAAACGAGGCTCCTTATAGATGCTAATAAATAACCGTTTATTACTCATTCAACATTTCATTCATGCTAAAAATAATTTTTACAAAAGCCTTTAAGGGTCAGTAACTTCATTCTGAAATCTTGAACAGCTTAGGTTCAATATTTGGCATTAAAACCATCAGTTTGGTCTCTTGCTTACCTTTAATTAATGCATAATAAAGCATTCAAAGATTCTATCTACTATTTATTATCTTCTAGAAGGGATCCTTATCGTAAAGTGGAACCAACATTTAACTCGTATCTGAACAGAAGAGGTGAGAAACATTAATAAATGAAAAATAAAAACTCTGGTAAGTAAGTACACCCATTAAAATTTGAAATTATTTTTATGTAACATAATCTAATTTCTCCTCCTAAAAAATACTAAAGTGCATTAAATGTTTAGGATCCTAAGCAGGAGGATGAGGTGACAAAAGGAGGACATTTTTAAAGGCGGATGCTAAAAAATAATCTCTTATTTTCTTTTAATAGTGAAGTTAATGTGCCGAGGCCCCTCCTGGGGGCCCGACAGGAATATCGTCCTCCTAGAGCCCCTGTCCTCTGAAGTTTGTCCCTCTGTGTGACATCATTAATGGGTGTAATTACTTCCCTAACTGGGGATCTAAAAGCATGGGCTCTGGTTGATTGGCAGCTTGGTCCAAGCAGTCGGTGAGTTCGTTACACCGGAGGTGGTTTACACCTCCAGGATTTAGCCTCATCCCCCAGCCGAGGGTCCCCTTCTCCCTGGTCTGAAGGTGCAGGAGCCTCCCTGTCCCATCAGAGGGTTGTAGTCTGAAACAGATAGAAAACATTTTTAGCGACACTCGTACAGCCGTCATTATAAATCCAGTTTTATCCGGTTGGTCGCTCTGAGCGTCCGACGGTTCGCTAACACCCAGGAAGGTTTGCAAGTCGATCGCTGCAAAAAAATGGAATATAAGCAAATCAATTTTCCCTAAATTGGAGTTTGCTATGAGGACGATATGGGGCAAACTTTTCCACTATTGTTACAAACAAAAATATATATATTTTTTATTAGTAATTTTGAAAAAAAAAAAAAAAAAGTAATTCATAAATTAAGCTTAACCCTTTATTGGGCCCTCAGTGAAATACTTTGAAAATCAACATTTCAAACCAATAAAAGTCAGAATTCTGACTTTTTTCTATTATTAAACTGAAATGAAACTTTTTAAACAATTTAATTTAATAATCAGTAAACAGTTTTTTTTTTTTTTCGGTGGCCCTAATTCTCTTCCATAGGGCCCTCAGTGAAATACTTTGAAAATAAATTTTCAAGCCAATAGTGTTACTGGAATCCTGGACAAGAACTTATTACCTTCGTAACATTCAAAAAATCTGGATATTTTGATGGTAAAAATTAATGTCAATGTAATAACAAGAAATATCAACAATATTAAGAAAAATAACAAAAGTTCTTCTATAAGAAATTCATGAAAATCAGATGAAGAAACATTTTTTTTTTTTACAACATAACCTTAGAGGCAATAATGCCGATACTGGCAGTTTTTCTAGTTTTTTAAACCCTAATATAATTGTTAACTAGGCTTATTAATGATACTTTTTAACTTTTCAATCAGCTTTTTACCTTTTGTTTCTTGACTTTTTATATTTTCAATTAACTTATTACCCTTTTTTTACTTTAATTAACTTTTTATCTTTTTTTAAATCACTGTATTTCTATTGAATTTTCTTTTCCTTCTGTACATACAGTTTATAAATATAAAGAACTCAATGAGAAAGGAAATTATTATTATTTCAACCGTTGCGTATATTAGCTGCGACATATGAATCAAGATGCTATGACTGGAAAAATGTGATTGACAGATGACCGTTGATATATGAATGGACGAATTTAGGTGTTCAGGCTGACGTATAACTAACTGGCCTGCATAAGAGAACGAAAAAAACCCAACAGATTTTAAGACAAATAAATAGGTTAATAGAAAGAATAGAATAAAATAGAAATTTTCAAAATTTTGGGACAATAGAGTTCACATACATATATATATATATATATATATATATATA
>NW_015150624.1:1274658-1282116 GCF_000732505.1 Cyprinodon variegatus
TTTTTTTTTCAAAGTTTACAAAACTCAACTAGGTCCATCCATTGTATGGATTGGAGGTGAAACATGGTGGATCAGTGCAACCAGGATTAAATGAAACTGGTGGCAGTTCCAGCTCCGCCTCTGCCCACAGACTGTTTCTACATTATTCTTCAACAAACAAACCCAACCTGACCCGAACGGAGCCTCCAGCAGGGGGAGCTCTGCTCTGACGTACCGTTACTGCGCAGCGGCTTCCTGTCCGTCTTCGGCTTGGGGACGGTGGTGGATGAGCCGGCCTCCTCGCTGCCCTGCGGTCACCACAAAGGAATCAGAAACGTCTGAAAGCAAACAGTGACTGAGCCAAAGTGACTCTGACCTCACCTCTGACAGCTTGTGTCCTTTGCTGCTCCTCCCCTGCGTCATGCTCTCCCACTCCTCGATCTTCTGCCTCCTCTTCTCCTCCTCTAGCTGTTGACAAACAACCGTTACTGAAACTCTGAAAGCTGTGTCCGCTTCAGCCGCTCTAGGTACCAGATCTGCTCGGGGCACTAACATATTATTACCAATATTTGCTTTTATTTTACTTTTCATTTATTCTACTTGTAGAAAACAAACGGTTGTTCTTGAATATAAACAGTTTTTTTTTCTGATTTATTTTCACTCAGGTAAAATTTTATCGGTCATTAGAGATGCTAACGCTGCAGATGCTACCGACTCGGCAAACAGAAGCTGCGTGATGTTATCGTTGTCGAGGCAACCACAATGTTTTACATCATGTGGCGACATTCAGCCAGTCACGTAGCGTAACAACCCTGGTATGCAAAGGACCCGAGCAGGTCTGGTACCTACAACGCCATGTTTACTTTCTGCTCACCTGTCTCTGCTTCTCTTTAAAGATGGCGGCTTTGGCGTCCAGCTCCTCCTGCATCCTCTGCCGAGCGGCCTCCATGGCCTCCTGCCTTTTCGTCACGAGAGACGCATCTTCAGTAACAACAGGAGAACAAATCGTTATCCAGACCTTTTCTCATTTTTCTGGATGAAAAACTCACATTATTCAGTGACAGAAAAAAAGCTGCAGTGAAACGATGCCATGGTTTTAAAATGTTCCATATTCTGCCAAAGTCATAGAATAATAAGGCACCCCCTCCCCTACTTGTTGCTGTGCACTGTTTGCCAGCAGCCTAAAAGAGGGCCTACTTATTTTGATCTTGTCTACAAATCCAGAATTAAAAACAATAGATGCACAGATGTGAAAATCTGGGCTGATATCTGATATTAATGTCGCTGTTAGGGCCAATAACCGATATACACTGCTTCACACCCAGAATCCTTTGCTGCATCACAATCACTGTCACATGACTGATAAACAAAAACAGAAATTCATGGAAATAAATGATCAGTTGTTATCATCAGTGATGAGCAGCAACGATGCGCCGGTGCATGCGTGGAGCCCATAGAGCAAAACACTGTATCAGTGAGCGTGTCGTTTCTAGAGAGTCATGTGACCGATACAGGAGTTGTTTCTAACAGACTGACTCACTAAACTGTGTTTAAAAACGTTTCTGTCAACATGATGCATCTGTTAAAAACAAATGTCTCATCTTTTGCGGTTTATCATTAAAATTAAAGAATTTTGGAGCAGCCTAAAAGGAACAGGAACGTTTCAGCCGCTGCGTATTTATTTTTAATTTTCTCGTTGTGTCATCCTTTTCCTCTCAGTTGTCACTCAACTTATCTAAATTGAAGTTCATTTCAAATTGACTCTTGGTTTATTTACTGTTTTTATTGTACTTATTGTTTTAAAATCATGATTTCAAATCCTAGTCCAAAGGCATCCTCATTCACATATCCCCCTATATTTTCACATTATATGTTTACATTATTTATTGGCTGCATCTAAAAATATCAAAGATATTTTCAATTTAAACATAGATATGAAATAATACAATATAAACATTAATAACTTAAATGATATCATTGTACCAGGTCATCAAATCAATTCAGTTTAGTCTGTCCAATAAGCTGCCTGTAGTGCCTTTAAATGTCCAGCAGGTGTCAGTATTCTGAGAGACAGTATCAATGCAGCATTAATACAGTTTGGCAATGAGTGGAAAGTTTTGACTCAGTGAATATTAACCAGCAGCTACTTCCATAGATGCTTATGTAAAAGTTAGGAAACGGGTTGATTGCAAAAATTAGAGATCCGAAAAATCTGTTCGTTAGACATACAGAGGTTTTCATCTAAAAATGGAAACAGATTGAAAGTTTATACAAGTTAGTATTATAATGCAAGTTAGAACATAGTTTGTTTTTCTTTACTAGTTTAAATAAAGCGTGGCTTCTCAGAGGACCATGACTCCCAGTTACAGGTTAAAATGAACATGTTTTCTTATTGAACAGACAGAATCAGGCTGCAGAGCTTCTACATATCTGGAAATGTTGTTTCTGGCATCATTATATTAGTAAAAAGGTTCATTAATCTTTTTAAACAGAGAAGTAGGGTAAGCTGCAGATTAAAGGTGAAACAGATTTACTGGAATATGAAACATGCAATAAAATATATCTCCAAGTTTACCAGAAGGTTTACAACAAAGGAATATGCTATGCTGTATTTAAAATGAAGCATACCCATATATTTCTGGATGGATGGAATTGAAATTGTACTTCTAGGGATGAATGATTTTGGTTTCGGAATCGGCTGTTATTCCATTTTTTTTAATACATCAACATTTTTGGGCCGTATATATCTATAATGCACTAAAAGGCATCTTTCTAACTATCTATAAATATCAGTGTATTATTATTCTCTTGTGTTCTCAACAATAGGAAAGCATTCAATAAATATATGTTTGAGAAAATACTAAAATCTAATGAAAGCGTTTGGGTGGAGTAACTGTAGCTCCATTAGCCTCCACCCTTAGAGCTCCCGCACCAACTTTCATCACAAAGTCACAGCCTTGGTCGAAACGCTTCAAGACGCCTCATTAACCCATCACTAGTTAATATCATCCCTTAGCGCTTAGAAATGACCATCATCGGTGGATATGATATTAAAGCCGATATAAATGGGCCGATACTCATCATCTGAAACGCTTGTATTGCTGCTCCTCCATCTGGTATCTATTGTTAGTGATTGATTTGTTCATTCAATCCTTTCTTTGTTTTCATTAAACTGAGACTCGTGTGACATTTTATAAACAATTGCATTTGAGCTGAAACCAATTATATTGAATTAATCAATCATTGAAATAATCGTCAACTAATTTAATAATCGATTTATCGTTTATTCTCGTAAAGTTAAGAGAAAAAATTCCTAAAATTATGAGAAACAAGTTGTGTTTTGTGACAACTCCTACAAGAAGCACTGCCTTCCCTAAGATGAGGAATGTTGAGCATCATGTGAAGTTATACTTCAGTTTGACAAATAAGGAAATATTAAGTCTTATATTAAGTCTTTTAGCACCAGCATCTAATTGGGCAGAATGTCAAAGTGGACTCAGGATGCTGATTGGTGGAGCTGGTCGCCCGTCATCTGCTGGTCGGAGCTCAAAGGATTTTCTATTCTAAATAACAAATATAAACCTTGCACACAGAGTAGGAAAGAATGACCCAATATTTATTATATATTTACCAAGCAGCTCTTTGCATTAATATAAATGCAGATTTATTGTGATGATTAATCTGTTATATATGGCATAACCAGAATAAACTGATCATTGTTATTATTGTTGTTATGTATGTATTGCTTGAGATGGTTCAGATGAGCATCGTATTTCCATGAGGACATTTGAACGCATCATCATCAGCCTGACCTGCCATGTTTCAAACCAATAAATGTCAGAGGAGTGTTGCTCTGATGCTGACCTAGCAGAGTGTGAGGGACGGCCTCCTGCTGAGCGGATCTCCTCTTCTTCAGCTGCTGGATGAGCAGGATGAGCGTGAAGGCAGCAGCCAGCAGGTACCAGCCGTACAGGGACAGGAACTCCGCTGCTGTCGGTGGGAGAAGAGGAGGAGACAGGCTTGGTTCGTTAGGTCATTCAGAACCAGGCTGTGGGCTTCATGACCAGAACCTAATAAATTCGACTTGAAATGCAAACATCCGTTTCCTGTGGTTAAAAAGTGAGGAAGCGGAGGCTAACAGCAGCAGCTGCAGGTACCTGTGAAGCCCAGCTGACCCAGGTCCTGGTTCTTCAGGGGGATCCGCTGGGGAATGTTGGCATCATCCACGTCTTCTATCACCACGTCGTCGTCCATTTCCGCCGCTGGTCGCTCACTGTGTTTGTTGAAGTTACAGAAAACACGGCGGCTCTGAGCTCAAAAAAGAAACAAGCTGCTTTCTATCCAGAAGATTCACGATGACGTGTTTATCTCCACAGGCGACTCTTCTGTTGACGAATGGAATCTGCGGTAGCGCCGCCGCCTGGCTAGGAGGAATATTACACCTGAAATACTGAAGCCCGTCACTACCCGATCCGTTCTGCGCATGCGCGAACAGATATACATCGGGTGCCCATAAATAATGTAATTATGGTACTAAAACTACTTATTTCTATCCTTAACTCACTAAAGAATAGTAATACACATCTGTAAAAAAATGTTTTATGACTTTTATTTGACAATTTTTATGCTTTTCACATTTTCTTCTTTAAAGCGCTTCTCTGACGTCATCAGACTTTTTTTTTTAAAAACTTTATTTAAACAAAGTAAGTACAAACAAGTAAGGCAATAGCAACTTGGTAAGTTCTTCATCCCTAAGTCAAAATTTATGAAGAACAAACCTCTTTTCAGTGTTTTTAAAGTAGACTTAAAAAATTATATCATCTGTATTTCTGGATTAAAGGGTAAATCAGCATCAAAATGTTTACAACATTTATCTCTCCAATTTTACAATTAATGTTACTGATACTTATTCTTTGTTACTCTGGCTATGTTCTTTAATTGTTGATGTTGAAAATAGTCTTTTATGTATTTTATTTTATTTTCTTTGTCTTTGTTTTCCCTTCATGCAAACGTGAACTGTAACTTTCTAAGTTTTGTAAAAAAAAAAAAAAAAAAAAAGCAGCATTGGTGAGGCATCATTTAAAAAAAAATGGAAGTACAAGGCATCAAAAACACTAACGTGCTCTATAAAGTTAAGTTTAACCATTGCTATTCCTATTAGTTCAGATACAGTTGATAAAGCTTTCTCAAAATTTGTTAAATGGCCTATTCTACCTAAAGTCAAAGAAACACAATTTAAAGTTATAAACACAATTTATCCTGTAGCAGAATTTTTAAGAAAAAGATTTGGTTTGAGGTGGATCAATGTTCCTTTTGTAATAATAATAGTGAAACTGTTGAACATATGTTTTACCTCTGTCCTACTACACACCGCTTTTGGAAAGAGATGAAAGATTGGATTTCTTTGAAAATGAATGATGTCCCCCCTTTTGCGCTGAATGATGTCATTTTTTATATGGACCATCTTCCCCAGCCTGTTTCTGATACTATTAATATCCTCCTGCTGTTGGGTAAATATCACATCCACTGTGCTAAATGGAGAAATGCTAAACCTTACTTTCATTGGTTTATTAATGACTTTAAAACCTTTTTTTCTTCTTTTAAAAAGATGAAAAAATGACAAATATGCCAAAAAATTGAGACATGTTTTCTCCCAACATCTGCTATTCTAATTGCATCTACTTTTTGTGTTTTTCCATATTTCTATGGCTCTTTCTATGTTTGATTTAAATGTTTGTTGATGTTAATCCCCTGCTATTTGTTTTACTTTGTATTTTTCAATTGTAATTAATCTTCATCTGTTAATGTACACTTTCGCCATCCTCTCTGAAAGTATTTTTTTCATGTAAATGTCAATGGCTTAATAAAAACTAAAAAGAAACTGAAAAAAAACTTTTTAACCATTGCAGCGTCTACAGCTTACATCTAATACGGACACCCTTGATAGTAAATTATTTTTTATTTATTATTTTTGAATAAGCAAAACCCAGCTGAATCACCAAGAATTATTATTAAAGTGTCAATCCATGTTTAGAGTAGGACTGGAAACCAAAGCAGATCGTATCTATTTGGGTTTTAGTTCAAATGCTTTAATTGAATTGATAAAGTTAGGTTTAAAATATTTATATTTCCCTTTTTTTGTTCCCATAAAGTCAGAAAATGTAACACAACCGAAGAACTGCACGGCGTATCTTTGGCGCCATCTAGTGGTTAAACCCAGTTGCGCATTCAGGCTTTGGTTTTGCAAATGTGCATTCAAGGAACTGACACAAATCTTGTGTGTTGTNATATTTTTAGTAAGTACAATTCTGTCTTGGTCTATAAATGAGTGCAGTAATTCAATTTGGGTATCTTATCAGCCACTCCCCCCTATTTATATAGCACCAATTCACAGCACATGTCATCTCAAGGCACTTTACAATTCATCAGATTATACAGTCAAATTGATTCAAAGTTTTCTATTTATAGAGAACCAGTTGATTTCATTGACTCAAATGCTATCCGTCACACTAAGCATGCTTGTAGCAACAGTGGAAAGGAAAAACTCCCTTTTAACAGGAAGAAACCTCCAGCAGAACCAGGCTCAGTGTGAGCGACCATCTGCAGAGGCCGACTGGGGTTCAAGGAGACAGAAGCAGAGACACAAAAAGCAGCTGTAAAAGGCGGACCCGTGCAGGAAACACACAGCCAGGCAGACGAGCTCCGAGCCAACTCCCATGCCAGAGGATGATGAGGGCAGATCCAGTCAGTCACAGTCAGAGGAACAGGACTACACTGGAAAACAGGCCGATCTCCAGAATATAAAACAAGGGTGTTGATGAAAGCAGGACATCTGATATTTCTCTACAGGATGGAGTCACAATCCAAACAGGAACAGATGAGGCAAAGCTACTATGAGAAAAAGCAGAGAGAGCAGAAGGTTAGAGCTTGAACTAACAGATTCTGCAGATTGGGAGAATAGAGACAGAATGAAGCAGAATGATGAAATAGGGGTCTCTATGCCCTCCAGAAGTCTAAGCCTATAGCAGCATAACTATAGAGATAGCTCAGGATCACCTGAGCCACACTAAATGTAATCTTTATCAAAAAGGAAAGTTTTAAGCCTACCCTTATAAGTAGACAGGGTGTCTGCCTCACTGACTAAAACTGGGAGTTGGATCCACAGGAGAGGAGCCTGATAACTAAAAGATCTGCCTCCCATTCTTCTTTTAGAAATTCTAGGACCCACTAGTAAACCTGCAGATTGAGAGCAAAGCGCTCTGTTAGGAACATAAGGAACAATCAGATCTCTGATATCAGATGGAGCTTGGCCATTTAAGGCTTTAAATGAGAGAAGGAGGATTTTGAATTCCATTCTGGATTTAAAAGGAAGCCAATGAAGAGAAGCCAGGATAGGAGAGATATGATCTCTCTTTTTATTTTCATCAGAACTCTGGCTGCAGCATTTTGGATCAGCTGAAGGCTTTTAACTACAGTTTG
>NW_015150625.1:0-1040 GCF_000732505.1 Cyprinodon variegatus
TTTTAAATAAATATTAGTCAGATTTTTTTAAAGATTAATTAGACGTTTGTAGTCATTTTAAGATTATTAACCAACTTAATTGAACTAATCTTAGGCATTCTGAATGTCTATATAATAAAATATGCAAAGTTATTCCTCGTCCCTTAAATTCAAGGCCACTCTATTTAAATTCAGCATGTTTGATCATCATTTTGATGACCTGGTCTGAATCGAAGGAGGGATGTTTCTCAGATACTGTACAGGCTGCTACCCCCACAACCCGACCCCGGATAAGTGGGAGGATGGATGGAATAGAAGAAAAATAAAACCACAATGAAAATGAAATAAAGATGACAAATAATTTGTAAAAGATATAAAACAGTTGGACCACAACCTTAAAACGAATGATACCTCAGTTAACAGTTAACAGTAGCTCCAACAATTAAAGGCAGCTCTAAACTAAAGACTAACTGTGACTTTAAAGAACTCAGGCTTTCAGCTCTTTTCTAGTCGTCTGGGTGTTTGATCCAGATCCATGGAGCATAGATGCTGCTTCTCTTGTTTGGTTCTAGTTCTGGTTGAACAGAGTAGGCTGGAACTAGAAGACCTGAGTGGTCTGGGAGGTAGATCCAGTGACAACAGATCTGTTAAGGCTTGATTTTCTAGACTAACAGAAGCATTTTAAGGTCTATTCTCTGAGCTTCAGGGAGCCAGTGGAAGGACGTTAGAACCAGGCTGATGTGCTCTACTTTCTTAGTTCTAGTGAGAACACGGGCAGCAGATTCCTTTCTAGTGATGAAAGAGTCCTGGGTGCACAGACACCAGTGTTTGGACCCTATGTTTCCACCTTTGCATCGTTTTAGATTTCGTGACTTTTTAATGAAATGCCCAGAAAGTGTGTGAATCTGAACCATAACCTCATCCTGTTTTATATTGCCTCTGAAGGAAACCAAGCGATGGAAGCAGAATCTAGCAGACCTGTGGAAGTGGCCACTCTTGGCCGACCTTTCGGCCTTGGGATGCTGTACGACTGCCGAAGGGATTTACTCATTCCGGGTGAG
>NW_015150625.1:3981-8833 GCF_000732505.1 Cyprinodon variegatus
GTGCATCCACAGCTAAAGTGCTGAAGATTGCAGGTGCAGAGGACAGCACGCCAACAAGGCCATGTTACCGCTGCGGCCAAACAGGGCACATAGCAGCAGAGTGCTGGTGTAAGGAACTAGACTGCCATGCCTGTGGAAAAAAAGGTCACATTGAAAAGGCTTGTCGCAGTAAAAAAAAAAGGGACTAGTTCAACGTACAGAAGCACAGACAAACGCAGGAGAGCCGCTACACATAAAAAAACGGTGCATGTGATGAAAAAGGAAAGTGACACCAGCGAATCTACAGATGATGAGGAGGTGCCCCTCCACATTCTGTCGCTAGCTGGAGGGTCTGACAGCTACTGGACAACACCAATGCTGGAAGGTAAACCAGTACGGATGGAAATTGACACTGGGGCAGCAGTGTCGCTAGTTTCAGAGACAGTGTACAAAGAACACTTACACCACTTACCAATCCAACAAGCACGGGTGGTGCTGAAGACCTACACAGGGGAGGCAGTGGCTGTGAAGGGCCTGGTCAATGTTAAGGTGGAGCTAAATGGACAATGCGTAAAGCTGCCCCTATACGTTGTTCGTGGCAACTACCCGTCCCTGCTAGGCCGCTCGTGGATGGATAAGGTGCGGATTGACTGGCCTACTGTCCGCATGCTTAGTCAAGGAGAGACCGCCCTAGAAGCTATCTTAAAGTAACACGGCAAACTTTTCACTGAGGGATTAGGACACATGAAAAGTATCACTGCAAAGTTAACCCTAAAACCAGGCAGCATCCCCAGATTCATCAAGGCAAGGCCGGTTCCATACTCACTGCGTCCGAAAGTAGAAAAAGAGCTGGACAATCTGGTGAATAGTGGAGTGCTCAAACCTGTGCTTGTCAGTGACTGGGCTACCCCAATTGTGCCTGTCCTTAAGAAAAACGTCAGTCTACGAATTTGCGGCGACTTCAAAGTGGCTGTTAACCCAGCCTTGCAAAATGAACACTATCTGATGCCCCTCATTGAAGACCTGTTTGCAGATCTAGCGAATGGCAAACGGTTTAGTAAAATTGACCTGAACCAGGCCTACCTACAGATGCCGGTGGACCCCGAGTCCAAAGGGTTACTGACAGTCACACACAAGGGCCTTTTTCGGTACCGCCGTTTGGCTTTTGGCATAACATCGGCCCCTGCACTCTTCCAAAAGGCCATAGATCAGATTCTGGTGGGTCTCCCAGGGGTGCAGTGCTACTTGGACGATATCCTCTTAACGGGGAGGGACAACGCTCACCACCTCCACAACCTGGACATAACACTACAGAGGCTGAGGGAACACGGACTGAAAGTCCGCAAGGAGAAATGTGAGTCCTCCATTGAGTACCTTGGTCACGTGATCGATGATAAAGGTCTACACAAGGCTCCCTCCAAGACCAAAGCCATTTTGGACCACAAAACATCAACCAGTTACGCTCTTACCTGGGGCTCCTGAACTACTATGGTCGATTCCTTCCCAATCTCTCCACCTTATTGAAGCCCCTCCACTAGCTACTGAGGCACAGAAAGAAATGGGAGTGGTCAGAGGCTTGCCAGATAGCTTTCACCAGCTCGAAGAAAGCCCTGCTGAACTCTGAGGTGCTTACCCATTTCAACCCAGCACTGCCACTTCAGTTGGTCTGCGACGCATCCCCCTATGGAGTTGGGACGGTGGTCTCTCACATCATGCCGGACGGCACGGATAAACCCATCGCTTTCGCCCCTAAGACCCTAAACAAAGCTGAATGTAATTATGCGCAGATTGAGCGGGAGGCCCTGAGCATCGTGTTTGGAATAAGGAAATTCCACCAGTACCTTTTTGGAAGGAGATTTACGCTTCTAACTGACCACAAACCACTGACAGCCCTGCTGGGACCACACGCGGGTATTCCACCATTTACCCCAAGCAGAATGCAGAGATGGGCCCTGCTGCTCTCAGGCCATGATTACGACATTAAGTACCATCGATCCGAATTATATGGTAATGCCGATGGCCTCTCCCGCTTATCGCTCCCCGTTGCAAGGCCAATGACCCAACCAAGTGACATCTTCTACTTCCAGCACGCGAGCGACACCCCTGTCACTGCTAAACAGGTGCGACATGCCACCCGAAACGATCTGGTGTTATCAGCGGTAATGGATACCATCATAAAAGGCAGGAGAATCACAAGCACACCTGACAACAAACCATACTTGGTCAGGCAACAAGAACCGTCTGCACAGTTGGGGTGTTTGCTGTGGGGCAGAAGGGTAATCATACCCTCTTCTCTGCGGGGCCCCATGCTGAAACAACTCCACGTCGGGCACTGTGGCATAGTGCGCATGAAGGAGCTGGCCCGCAGCTATTTCTGGTGGCCAGGGTAAGACCAGTACATCGAGGACTTTGCAGGCCGCTGCACTACCTGCCAGACTATACGAAACACACCTAAACTAGCAGCAGTCCATCCATGGGAATGGCCCGTGGAGCTGTGGCAGCGTATACACATTGACTTTGCAGGACCAATCGAAGACAGAATGTTGTTGGTGGTGGTGGACGCACACAGCAAATGGCCAGACGTGGCCATCATGAGGTCTACAACCACCAGGAAAATCACAGAGCATCTGGAGGAAATGTTCAGCCGGTATGGAATGCCGGAACAGCTGGTGAGCGACAACGGCCGCAGTCAAGGAGCCAAACTGTCCAGAGCAGTCAGCAAGAGCAGAGCCAACGTAGGGCAGGCACACCATGGTCTTTTAATATTGGAGACCCGGTCCTAGCTCGCAACTACCTAAGGGGTCCCAGGTGGGTGCCAGCAGAGGTAGTGGCCATTACCGGGCCACTGTCATACCAAGTACGCACCAACAATGACGTAGTGTGGCGTCGTCATACGGACCAACTGTTGGCCAGCAAGGGCCCTGCCCCGGAACCAATGGGCTTCCCCCCGAGAGATATCTCCGGCCAAGTAGACGTGGTGGAGGACCTGGCCGACCTTGACACCCTGTCAGCCACACTTCAAGAGGACAACGTCACAGACCAGGTTCCCCAGCCCCCGTTGACAATGGATTCAGCGCCACCGCCGTCTCCGGTGACCTACCATCCTCACCGGTATCCCACGCGAGAGCGACGGCCTCCTGACTGCCTGAACTTGTAGCTGAATCCTTGCTGTAGGACTTTCATAGCCTTTTTTCTCGTGGGTCGAAAATGTAGAAGTTATGTTATACCTCCTTTTGGTGTACGTTATCTTATTTTGGGGTTAGTCTTACTGAGTATGGGGGGAGAAAATGTTAGATATTCATTTGAGTTCTACTGGTGCTTTGTTTGTGCCTCTGCGGCCACCGTACCCCCATGTTACGGAGGGGGGTTGTTTTTCCTGTATCCTGCCAGTTCTGTTCAGTAAAGCGGGCCGCAACCACAGTACTACCCTTCTCCTTGTTATTGACACAAAACCTGGATAAATACATGACAGGATGCATAAAGACCTCATTTTATTTCAGTGTTAATTTCTGTTTAAAGTAATAGATCATTAAGAATGTCTCCAGACCTTTACTGGTTGATGCTTTTCTCTATTCGGACCCTGCAAAATTTTAATTTGTTACCCCTACTATAAGGGTTGGGGATGATGAACCTGCAGTTACAGGATTTAAAGGCTGTTGTTAGGTTTTTTTTATTTACGGTAGCTAAAAATAAGCCCAAACACAAATTTGAATGCCATACATTTATTCAGTGCTTTCATATTGCTGAGAATGCAACAGTAACAAAATAAAAATATTATAATGTACAAATAGACTGGTTCAATTTTCTTTTACAATTTTTCCACTATGTTGGACTCACCACCGTTAATTGAACATTTATTTTAATGATCCACCCAGATAAAGAACATTCTTCTCTATACCTTTAAATTTTCACATACTTTGTCTGGGCAAGGAGGAGGAGAAGAAACAATCTTTTAATCAGACTTAATTATTACTCCAAAGCCAGTTAACAATTAACCCTTTTGAACATTTAACCCTTAGTTCCCTCATCCAAATTGCAAAGCAACAAAACCTCTTATTTTTATAACTTTTTTTTGTATTGTCTACCAGTTCCTAATCTGCTTATTTAGATGGGTTATCTGACTTCCTATCTGATTTGCTGTTGAATACTTACAAGGTCATCATAGTGAGGGATTTTAACATCCATCCTAACACTAAAGGTGATAGCTTGAATGCAGCCTGTTGACTAAAGAATTTGTTCAAAATGTGAATAGTCCCACATATTCCCATCTTCATACTTTGGACCTTGTGGTGACATATGGCATTGAATGTGAAGAAATAACTGTTTCCTCATAACCCTGTCCTTTCTTAACTTTTTTTTATTAACTTTCAGGATTACTTTAACAGAGTTCTCCTCCCCCAAAGGAAGGTTTCACTTCAGCAGACAATTATCAGATTTGCAGTTAAAATGTTAAAGAATTTGCTTCACTTTCTCTCTCCTCTGTGTCACTGAGCAGTACTGCAAAGGGCAAAAGTAGTATATTCCCTTTCAAGGGTTGATGATTTTGTGTATTGGGTTTCTAGTGCTCTGCGTTCTTCCATAGACAATGTAGCCCCTTTGAAAATGAAAAACTTTAAAAATAGAAAGCTGGCTCCCAGGCTACACACTTTAAAATTCTCCTTCTCACATATAAAGCCTTAAAAGGCAAAGCTCCATTTTATATCAGAGATATGATTGTTCCTTATGTTCCTAACAAAGCACATTGCTCTCAATGTGCAGATTTAACTGTCCAACTGCTCGTTAACACTTAATTTCTAAGCAGCCAATCACATGACGGCAATTCAGTGCATTTAGGCATGTAGACATGGTCAAGACAATCTCCTGCAGTTCAAAC
>NW_015150625.1:9804-16060 GCF_000732505.1 Cyprinodon variegatus
TGAATCTATGCCACGAAGAATTGAGGCAGTTCTGAAGGCAAAAGGGGGTCCAACCCGTTACTAGCATGGGGTACCTAATAAAGTGGCGGGTGAGTGTACGACTCAGAGAAACAAAGGCTCAGGTTAGACTCAGCTAATCTCAGCTTAGCTAGAGTACCCAAAACTGGCAAACACTCTGGCCCCGAGGTAGTGACAGCCCACTGCTCAAACAGTCCTCCAGTAATGGTCCAACGAGCCGCAAGTGTGTGGGGAGGCCCAACGAGGACAGGGCACCACCTGGTGGTGGAGAGAGAAAAACACACTTGTATTTAGTGCCACTCATCAGTTTTTAGATAAAGTGTTTTTTGTGAATGATTTGTTTAAGACGTATTTTAGTCCCAGTTTTACTTTCATGGCCTTGTTTGTTTTTTTCTTTCTATTTATGATATTAATTGGTACTGATATCTGTAGTTATTACTTTAATTGTTGGTATATTTTTATCGGGTTTGCTTTTAATGAGTCATACCTGAATAAATATACGTTACAAAATACCTATACCAGACATTCACATGCACACACCTATATCTGTCCAGATACAGACAAACACACACACACACACACACACACACACACACACACACACACACACACACATACTCTTTCTGCAACAGTAGCGAGGACCATGTGTTGACCTAAACCTAACCATTACCAAGGCATATCTCACCCTAACCCAATTGACACCTTAGCCCTAAACCTTACTATTAGCAAAATAGCATCAGAGGGCCGGCAAAATGTCCTCACTGGTCCAACTGGTCCTCAATCCGATGGTGAAATTGGAAAAATTGGTCCTCACTCTGAGGGCTAGATAGGCACACACACACACACACACACACACATCAACCCAACCCCAGACACACACACACATACACCAGGCATCAATACAGAAGATACAAAAGCTTATGCCAATAGAGGAAAGAAGAGGGCCAAAACAACCCTCAATGCCCTCATGCAGACGCACAGCATATGTCCATCCATATGCAGTGCTGAATCCTCTCATCATCATGGTAAAAATTGACAAACTGTCCCTTTGTTTTAAACAGACTCATGTTCATATGGTGCTTCAGCTTTTTTTGGAAGTTTATTCCAAACCTTCACGGATTCTCTTCATGGTGGTCCGAACTCCCATGGTTCTGAAATTGAGGTTTTCCCCATAATCATAGCAACCCCCCCCCTACTCTATCAGTGAACAGATTTTAAAAATTATCTAGTAGTTGTTTGTATGAAGTCATAATTCAGAAAAGTGCCCACACATAATAAATACTCATACGAGCAGCATAATTTAAAACACACGCACATAAACTTCTCTCCAAACACATTTCAAAGTCTATTCAATACCACTGGCCCCCTCAATATGTCACACTAATGACTGAGTTAGCTTCAATGTTTACAGTGTGGAAAGTGAGGCTTCAATGAACTCTTCATATTTACGTTTAACATCAGTTTGCAGCTACTGTTAAACTGTTTCCTTTTATGTCTGTCATGGGGGGCTGTATTGGGGGCAAATGAGCTTATGGTACGGATCATGTTACTGGGATGGATTTACTTTCTCCAGTTGGTTCCACCTTTAAAGTGACAAAAGTTGGCACAAGTGCCCCGAAACAGCTCCACACGTAAGTAGAAAGAGGCATTAAAAGGCATTTTGACCAGAGAGAAGGAGCATGCACTCCTTGTACTGAATTTGGACACATAAAATGTTCAAAACCCACATACATGTGTTTTAAGTAAAACTGCTCCTATAAGTATTTATTATGTGTGTGGGCATAAGGCAGAATTCCGACCTCCTAGTTTTATACATTAACTTACTGTAGATGAAATTCTACCAGATCTGGGAGTTTGATTTTTAATCACACCCTGTTGGGTTGAATTCGTAGGAAATGTTGAAGTTGCTTCCAATATTGTCATAGATAAAGGTCAAGTCATGATTCTGCACTTTCTTGTATTGTTTAAGTTTTCTTTTTTGAGTTCTCAGTTATACTTTTATTCATGTGGTTTCATTTCCATTTCGTGTTATTCTAGTTGTTTTTGGTTATATTGTTTCTTGTTTACCCTCTATTTCCCTTTTTTTCAGTTTCCTTCTCCTAGCTCCCTTCTAGACTCCTCTGACCACACCTGCTCCCAATCTGCTGATTAGCCTGGTCTTTTTCTTCTTTTCTTCTTCTCAGTCTCGCATTTATACACCTCCTGTTCAGTCACTGTTTGCTGGTTCCTCGTCATTTCCTGGCTCCTCATGTGTGTTTTCCTTGATGTCTCCTAGATTTTGGTTTTCTGTATTTGTTATTATTATTATTATTATTATTTTTTTTCTTGCCTCAGTTGCCACCTATTTGATTTATTAAAACTGCAAAATACCACTTCAGCTTCAGTCTCTGCATTTGGGTCCTCCAAAACCTTCACCCAACCTGACGTGTCCAAATTGTGTCTGTCCGGTAAAATTAATACAAATATGAGTGTGACTTACAAATGAGAATGGTGATAATAAACTGAACATTTAGTAGATGGATTTGCAGGGTTTCATGTGAAGTCATATTAAAATACAGATTTCTTACATTATTCTTATTGGGAATGATATAGTTAAACAGGTGGTGGAGTGTATTTATTTTAAAGCATGCAGTACTGATCTCATTGTTGGCATCTACAACCTCAGCCACTCAACATCCACAGTAATGACTGGCCTTGGTTGAGTAATGAGTCTGAACCGAGCCCCCACCCCATCTCCATTTACATAACTTACTGTATTATTTTGGCTTGATGGAGGTTACAAGGAGATTGTGATTTGGCTTAAAGTGCACCATTTCAAAATCCTGCATGTTGAACAAATAAGCAAAAGAATTTGAGGCCAATGGGTCGTGACAAAATCTTAGTATCTGATGAATTGGGAAGACGGAGATTGATGTTTAGTTTTTGAAGCTTAGATTAAAACGATGCTGTGGTTTGCAGAAACACACAATACCAACAATTTATTCTGACATTCAGCCTTTTAAATATCCATAAAAGGCTAAATCTTTGGTCCAGTTGACTTTTGCTGGCATGTTAAAAACGGTTTAAGAGTAATGACTTCAGGTTTAAAATGGCAATCTGTTTTTAAAATGAAACATGTTTGGAACCATCCACCTCAAACAACCTTCAGCCTGCACAGATTATATGATTCCCAAACTACATTGCTTTGCCTCAGGGTAAGTTTAAAAGGTTTGTGTGTGTGATTTATTAGAGGATGGCAGCTATTTTCTACTAAATTCCAGATAATTGGAAATATTTATGTATATACATAGTGAATGTGATGTTAAAGTTTGTAGCTTTGTGCCTTTCTACAATGTTTGATAGGTCCTTATCTAAATTTATTCACAGCTGTTGTTTAACATTAAACTACCCCTTGGAGTTTGTAAGGTTGGTTTCATTTCAAAAGGAGAAATCTACAAGCAAAACCTTGTCAAAGCACACAAGATGTGTTTATAAAATGCAAATTAAACAGGGCTTTTCCATATATCCTGGTTTGATTTAAAGGAGAAAAAAAACGGTTATTTTCAGAATTCAAACTTCTGAAAGTATTTTGAATAATAAAATTATTAAATGCTGTTCAATAAAAGATAAGTGTTTTCATTTGAATATGCTTTACAGGAGCCACCATGTTTGTCAAAGAACACTACTGCCACCTACTGGTTTGTGACATCACGGTGCGGTATCGGCTGTTGATCAAGTCCCAGTACTGTATCTGGTGATTGTCACAACGCGCAATTATCCAAGTCATTGTGAAAACATTCTTCTTCGAAATGTTTCCTTCATATTACGTGTTTTTTCTCTGGCCAGAAGTTCGATGGAAAATCCTCCATCTTCAAGTTGGCAAGTCAACGACAAACCCATTCGTGGAGGATCAGGAATCGAAAAGGTGATGTGGGCATTGTCAGTTAAACTATAGCTCTCGTGAATTTCAATGATGAAGTCCTCTAGAAATCTTCAATAATTGTTGTTGATTACAGATGTGTCTATTGTTCCCATTGATTCTGCTTGTAAAGCGGGGAGAATGGCGCTCGGCTTACCTCACCTTGACGTCACTGCCAGAAGATGACAGGAGTGAGGTGCCACTATATTGGGTAAAAATGGCCGCTCTCAGACTCAGTGTCACAACGAAAATTATTGTTTTATTTTTTTACTGATTAACGCTAAATTAATTAAATCACCGCAAACGTATCAGTTTTAGGTATAAATAATGTGTCACAGTCCGGGATCTATCGGGGTGCAGGCCAGGTTTTCTCTCTCTCTCTCCTCAGCAGGGATGGACGGGCAGGTGCACTACATCTGAGCTGATCACCACCGTTCTTAAGGAGCTGGAACCAGGAGGAGGGCATCAGTTCGTTAACGCCACAGCGTTGGTAACAGACCAAACCAAAACCTAGTCCTAGTGATTCTTAAACCCTAGTCTAAATCCAGTTCTGATCCTTTTCCTGCAGAACCCTTGTTTCTGACCCCTGGACCCAGCCGTGAACCTTAGACCTTGGATCCTCCGCCTGAAAACAACCAGGAACCCGAGAAGGATCTCGGTTTATCCACTGCTCAGCCCTCCTACCTGCGATCACCTGCCTGTCCACCCTCGAACCTCCAACCAGGGAGAGAGTACTGGTCAGCAGTCTGACCACCGGGGACACTTCCCCCCAAGACCGGACCACAGCCTCTCTACAGTGACTGTCAGCCCACCATAATCCTCCAGCAACAGTTTCCTCACATTCACCAGTCTCACCTTCTCTGCAGAAGCCCAGAAGAACCTGACCAGACCATACAGCTTCCAGTTCATATCCACTATCTTGTTTTTTCAATAAAACCTCTTAAACCTTCTCCTGCCTCTGTAGTTGCCCTCGTCCAGAGTCACCTTCATTTATGACATGATGATCCCTTGATTATTCTTTGGTGACTGGACTTTTCTTTTAAACACACTCAGTTTTATACATTCTATAACATGTCAGTTACCATGGGGACTTATTCTGTGCAGCTAGCCCGAGCCATAGAAATAAGATAGGTTGGACATCTCCATTGCAGATGATGGGCAACATTTCAAAGGGCAATGGGGATGCATGAGCTTAAATAGTTCAAGGGAAGTTAGCGCTCATGCTACCATTTCCTTAGACATATGTTGCTAAACTGCAGAAAAATAGACAACAGATTTTAGATATTACACTGCAGCCTGAAGTGACCCTAATTATTTTACTATTCTGTATTTTTTTTCCTCCTGTATAATGTCCTCATACACCACTGGAGCTCATTTGTTTCTTGTATATTTGCTCTATGACTTAGACAAACTTTATTGTTATTTTGTATACAGTGTGTACAAAACAAAATTTTGATGCATACAGTTTTTCAACAGTGAATGAGCAGCTTACAACAGTGAAATTAACATTTCCATTTGTAAAGTGCAGCAGTGATCAGAAGAATGTGGTGCAAAATGCAGTAGAAACACTGAGTTCAGTTCTATTTAAAGGGCTTTGAAAATTCACAATGTAGTGCAAATATGCCTTCTCATTCAAAGAGTTTTCTTTATTTTCATGACTATGAAAATTGTAAATTCACACTGAAGGCATATTGTAGGTTCTTCAAAGTAGCCACCTTTTGCTTTCATTACTGCTTCGCACACTCTTGGCATTCTCTTGTTGAGCTTCAAGAGTTCAAGTTGCGTTTCAAGTTGATGATTTTTGAAGTATCTATCTTGCAATTGGGTTGTGGATCTAGGAATATAACAGGATATACAAAGTACCGTATGATGCTGTTGTGAATTGCAAAACAAATCCCTGTCTTTAAAAGTTTCCATATATAAAAAAAGGAGAAGCTTGTTCATCCTATTGGTGATCTCCATTGTTTATTAGGTGAATAGAGTCAAATAATTATGTTTTTTTTTCTGATTCTTTTAATACTGGCGACCTGTCCATGGTGTTCCTCTGCCTTATGCCCATAGACAGCTGGAGGTAGGTACTGGCACGCCATTAATATGCAGAACAGGGATTGGGATCAGATTGTGTTGAATGTCAGAGATGTGTAACTTGCTCATTTACTGTTGGGATCTGAAGCTGTACCACCTGTCTCCAGCAGAGTTCGCTGTGGATCCTCCTGAGCTGAGCCTTCGACACACCTGAAGCCCATCTCGTCATCAGGAGGATCCACCACCATATAAGCAGTCCTCAGACCTCGCATCAACGCCGCAGTGTTTATCCAGTTTGGTTAGCACCTGAGCCTC
>NW_015150625.1:17460-30692 GCF_000732505.1 Cyprinodon variegatus
TCCAAACACCTCAAACTTGGATTCATCCGTCCACAAAACTTTATTCCAGTCTTCCTCTGTCCAATGTCTGTGTTCTTTTGCCCATATTAATCATTTTCTTTTTCTGGCCATTTTGAGTGTTTAATTGACCCCACAAATTAGATGCTCCAGACACTCAATCTGCTCAAAGGAAGGTCAGTTTTGTAGCTTCTGTAGCAACCTAAACTGTTTTCAGATGTGTGAACATGATTGCATAAGGGTTCTCTAATCATCAATTAGCCTTCTGAGTCAATGACCAAACACATTGTACCATTAGAACACTGGAGTGATAGGCCACTATACACCTATGTAGATATTGCACCAAAAACCAGACATTAGCAGCTAGAATAGTAATTTTCCACATTAGCAATGTATAGAGTGTATTTCTTTAAATTTAAGACTAATTTAAAGCTATCTTCATTGAAAAGTACAGTGCTTTTCCTTCAAAAATGAGGACATTTCAATTTGACCCGAAACTTTTAAATGGTAGTGTAAATAGGTGTGTAAACCGTAAATATTAATGAGCAGATTCTGATTTAAGAAGTCCAGCAGGAAAAAGCTATAACATGAAAGCAGCATTCCCTAAAAATGTTGTTTTCTGTCTCTACTGCCCTACATCTGTTCCCTGCACTGCTTTGTAGCTCATGACCACGGAAATAATTTATGTTATCAGTCTGCCCTTCTTGGGAGGAAAGAAAAAAGAAGAAGAAAAAAGATCTTGTCAACATGTCTGAGCTGAGAGGAGATAGGAGGAAGGCAGGGTCTGAAAACATAGAAGAGGATGAGAAAAAAGAGATGGATATGGAGGACGGCGTGTAATGGGAAAAAAAGGTTTCTTGGAGGATAATCAGTCAGTTGTTTTAGTTTATGTTAAATGGGCCAGATATAAGTCATCAAATGTCAAAAGAATAAACATATCTTATGTTAAATGGCCACTTTTAGATCAAGTCCGGTTCTATCTTGCAAAATAGAACAGTCTGAGTGACATCTGTTTTCTCTATTAAGTAAAACAAATAAATACATTTTTGCCAAGGGTTGTGGCTCCAGGAATATAAAAAGATATACAAAGTACCGTATGATGCAGTTGTGAATTGAAAAACAAATCCCTGTCTTTAAAAGTTTTTATAATTAAAATAGCAAGAAGCTTGTTCATCGTATTGGTGATCTCCATTGTTTATTAAGTGAATAGAGTCAAATAATTATGTTTTTTTTCTGATCCTTTTAATACTGCCGACCTGTCCATGGTGCTCCCTGCCTTTCACCCACAGACTGCTGGAGATGGGTAGTGGCCCCACCGCGGCCCCTCCGCGAAGGGGAGGATTTAAGAATCATACCCATTATACGAATACCGTAATTTTAATAGAATGGACATACATTATGTGTTGTATGTTTTTCCTTTTCTTGTTCTTTTCCTCTCTATGTTTTGTACTCAGCTGACTTTTCATGATGTCTCAAAAGAAGCACTAAACTCACTAAGCTGATTGCTCCTTCCTGTGTTTCTAAAAAGGCGTAAATAACCCAGTCCTTCTTTTCACTGTATACGAGCCATGATCTGCTTATCTGTTCTCTATTTTTCATTTGTATGAAATAGATCTGGCACTAGGTGCTTTTTTGAAATAAAAGTGCTAGAGGGGTCTGAAAGGTCCCTAAATATGGTGAAAAAAGCACTGAGTTCGCAATACTGCTCTTCACAACGTTTGCTGTCTGTTTGGACCTTTCTGAACATATGCAGCAAATGGACTGATCCAATGTGGTGGACACTGAAGGGTGGGGGGCGGGGTGAGACACACCTAATATTATTACTATAAGCACCCTGATGCCATTTTAGCGAAAGGATTTTTATCAAAAACATAATCAATATTCACAAAGTAGGAGTAGTTGTATTAACCACACATGTAAACAGAGTTTTGTGGGACCCCTAGCAACTTTGGGCCCTAGGCAACTGTCTGGTATTACCCTAATGGTAAATCCCCCCCCTGCCTCCACGGCCCCACCATGATGAATTGAGCAGGAGAAGATGGATGGATGATTCTACATAATAATAATGATAATATAATTTGATTTCAGAATTCAAAACATTTAATTATCTAAATAATAAAATGTATTTAATTAACAAGACTTGTTTTTATTCAATCAGACATGAGCATTTATCTAAGATGATTCATTCATTTATTTCATATTGTTTCTTTTGGCCCTCCTTCCCTTAGGGCAGAGGTCTTCAACAGGGGGTCCGCGACCCCTAGGGGGTCCAAGGAGGTACTGCAGGGGGGTCGCGAAATCTTTGATTGATTAGTGTTTTTTGCCTTGGGGTATATGAAAGGCTAAATCTTGTGTTTTGATCTGATCCAAATGTTTGCTCTATTAGACATTTGTAACCAGATTTTTGAAAATCTACAGTTGTCTTTTTAAAATCTTAGCTCCGATCTGAGTGTTATAGGTAATGCCTTCTTTAAACATGCACTATTGTAAATTAACCTTTTTATCGTTTTTTTTTTTTCCTTTTTTATGGTTTTAAGGCAAATTAATCTTATTGTTAATTAAACTACATAATAAAAACTCTGAAATGAAACAGGAAAAGATTTGTCTGGTTTCACAGTAGTAAGGACCTTTTTTTGCATTGTATCAAAGTTTATGTTGTCGACTTTGTCTTTTTATGTTTTGGAAATTTTTCACTAGTTAAAAGAAAATTTGTAAGCTTATAAATGTTTATTGACAAAATTTTAATTGAGAATTTTTTACTCATGAATTGATCTATTTCAACATATATGTTTATTATTTGATATTTTTATGTGTGATAAAGCTCTACGGTCCACTATACATGATGGGGAATGACGAAACGGAAAATCTAAATGATAACAGAGAGGAAATTAAAGATAACTGAAGAAACAGGAAACATCATGTTTGGTTCCTGCTTCCTGAATCGGGTCCTGTCTGAGATGCTAATTCGGTAATCGATCCAGAACGGCTGCACCAGGGTTACTTTCTGCACTTGTGTCTGGGAGAACGTGGGTGAGTGTGGGGTTACAGCCCCTCTTGTTCTGAATCAGGGATGTGAAAGAGCAGGAATGTTCCCCTCCTGGGAACGGACAGACGGAGAGGACAAGATTACACAGACAGTGGAAACCAGTCAGGTGATCATTGGGTAGTATCAGCATTTATGAGTTAAAAGGGAAAAGTTGGTCATTCCTACCTGTTTAGTCCAATACGGTCTGAAAAAAGTCCTGAAAGCGGTTTCTCCTGTGAACCAGAACAACACACTCCACAGAAATGTTTTTAATCTGTCACCCTGCAGACAGAGGAGAGAGAAAACTCAGTGACAGCTAGAAAATGTTATCTACATGATATAAATTTCAGAATAAGACAATATATAGAATGCATTTCCATTTTTTATTTTATTTTCCCATCTAATGTATATAAAAAAGCCTCCTTTTTTGTATCCTTCCTCTCAGCTACATCTTTTCTTCCATTCCTACATTTCCTCCTTCCCTGTTGGTTACTCCTTGCATAGCTCCCTCTGTAATCCTTTCCTTCCTCGCTCATATCATATATCTTTCCATACTAGTGTTTTCCTTGTTTCGATCCCTTTAGCCTTCCTCAATCACTCCACCCTCCTTCATTCGCTTGTTTCTTTTCTACTGTCATCCTTTGTATCCTTCCAGTATTTTGTCCTGCTGTCCTTCCCTCTTTCATCTTTATATCTTCTTTTCCTGCTTCCTGCTTTCAGTGTTCTTTTTTTTTTTTACATGACTTTATTTTGACTTTAGCAATGACAATCAATCAACCATAAAAAACATTGTAAGCTCTTGTGTTTTATAAATACAAACTGGTAAAAACACTCATCTGTCTGTTTTAACTGAGTACTATAATTTCTTAAAGGGATCCATGATTAGTTGTAACAATATACTTTATCTGACAAATATTTATTTTAGATGAAAAAAATACAGTAAAAATATTGTAAGCTGTTAAGTTTTTATAAATCAAAATAAATAATTGCTATGTTTTTATGCTGCAATGTTTTTCTGGTTAAATGACGCCCCCTCAGACGTCCTGAATCCTGAATGTGGAGAAAAAGAAGATCATCATTGACTTCAGGAAGAACTGGTTTTCTGTCAGATTAGCATACCTCGTCAGACCAGCATACCCATAGTCAATACGAATGCACAGGACATCAGATTTGTACGAAAAATAGACTCTAAACTACCTCAACGGGCGTGTATCCCTTTAGTTGTGTACTTTTTGGTGTTGTTTTTAAGCCTATGGCGATCTGACCTTAAATTGTTTGTTTTTTTGTACATGACTAAAGGGATACACGCCTGTTGAGGTAGTTTAAAGTCTTTTTCGTTCAAAACTAAAGGGATAATGTAAATCGGACGTCTTGCTTATGCGTATTGACTATGGGTATTTCATCCCAGCTCTGCGTGTCCCGAGGCCGTAACATCATCAATGACCCCTCACACCCCCACCATGAACTGATCTCCCTGCTGCCCTCTGGGAAGAAGGTTTGAAGCATCAGATGCAGGTCCAGCAGATTCAGAAACAGCTATTTCCCCACCGCCAACAGACTGCTTAACTGTTGAAACAACTCATGTGACAGACTCGGCATCAAACTGACCATATAAATGTGTATAAAATATAAAAAGTAAAAAAAAATTCAATGGACTTTGTTTCCAAGTTTGAAGACAATTCGCTTTTTCGATTAAAAATGTCAAAAATAGCATTGAGTTCGAGGCTATAATTTTCTTTAACGACCCCCTTTCAGAGACATAGACAAGTATGGGGCTTTGCTGGCTAACAAAAGAACCCAAACGACCCCCATTCCAAGGAGTGGACCCGTTTGTCCGTTCAATTGCGTAACGACACAACAGGCCCGTAAGCAACATTATCTGGGTGGGTGCCACATGACAACACCCCCATCCGCTACCTGCCCCCTCATCACAAACACATTCGTACGTAACGTTATGTTTTTAATCTACACTCTGGATTACCCATAATTCCAAGTTGTATTGTAAAAAATAAAATACTCAAATACATTGCTTTTGTAAGATCTTTATTGCGGTTTTAAACCTATTATATGAGTGTATTTTTTTACCAACCGTCCAATGAACTATACACAGTTATTAACATTAGTAATTAAAAGTACAACTGTCTGATTTGCTATTGGTGTCGTGTTTAAACTCCTCACCATCATGGTGAAATCTGGCATGTGTTGCGGTATAAATACGGTCTGGTCAGTCAACCCAGCATCAGGTGGGTTTAAGAGGAATTTTTCGCACCATTACATCGGCAAAGAGACGTCCTGGTCCACAATTGTGTAGGGGGCCAACCAGGTGTCAGTGACGGGGCCCCTAAGAGGTCGAGAGTCCGATGTTATTGTTAATTACAATAAGCAGCTGCAGTCTCTGCTTACTGATAGTTACGCCATTGCGTCTGTTTCAATTTGCATGTTTTCTAAACAAAAACAAGGGCTTGTTGGGCTACTGTATAAAGCCTAAGACTCAACTCTATTCCTGACATTTTGAAATGAAAAGCTTCCTGGATGGGAAGCGTAACGTCTTCAAACATGTAAACAAAGTCCAGTGGATTGCTTTTAACTTTTTTGGAATTACAAACCCTGTCATTAACCCAGCATGCATTGCACAGGAGAAAAAAATGGCAACCTCCATGGGTAAAAAATTTAAGAATAATTTTTGGATTGAGTTTTTATGTATCACAAACAGAGAGTTGATACTAAAAAAGACAACATGTTTAGGCCAACATGTTAAAACTAGTCGATCCCTTTAAGATATGTGCTTGTTTTAGATTTTACTAAATTGTTTTGCTGTTTTACCACGGGAGTACACCTTTTACAGTCTAGTAAAACATTGCGGTACCCTGATGAATAATTTCTCCAGGTTGTTCAAAAATAGATGTTTAATTTCTTTGTTGTGAAAAGAAAATCATCTTTAATCGTAGTTGAAAAAAATGTTTTTCTATATATCAACATAACAAAACATATTTTGGTACCAAATAATTTATTCCTCAACCTTATTATAGCCAGAGTTTCCTCCATTGGCTAATTTAACTCCAGGCAGATGTTTCTCGTAGACGTCTACAAATCTTTGACAGGATGTCGGAGGAATAACCTGGGCTTTGACTAGGCCAACGATATTCCACTTCTTTATTTTGGATTGGATCTAACAGTAGCAACCTTGGACTGTAAGAAAGGGCTGATTTTTTTAATGTCAGACTACAATTTTTGTGTTTATTTCTCTTTATCTAGGTTCTCTCTTGCAAACTTTTTTCTAATGTTGATGTTGTTTTTAAAGACTGAAGGTTTGAACATTGCTTTGATCCAATGAAACTTTAACCTTCGTTATTACTTTGGTTAGAAAAAGATAATTATTTCCAATCTGAAGTATCAGGAGCCTAAACAGGCTCCTGATACTTCAAATTAACTTAATTCAGGACGTGTCCGGGTTCATGTCCAGGTTTGAGATGCTGCAGGGTGAGACTTGATGCCTTTAGATCACATATAGAGACATAATGTCTCGGCTAGGGTTACCTCAGTTCAGCAGAGAGTGCGTGAAATGTAAAAGCATAGCTGGAAGTCTGCTCAGAACCTGTGCAGACATGTGTGAAAAGATAAATGTGGAAAAAGGATCCGGTCAAACAGAAAGCAAACAACCACAGCGTCACTGTAAGTTCAAAAACCTTAAAAATTCGAGGAATGATTTATCCCCTAAACGACCAGACCACTTCTCCAAGAGGGCGTTTGTTTGATAAAGTGGCAAAAGCTACTCTGAAACCATGAGTCACACCTAATTTGACAAATGGCGGAGGCGGGGCTCATGTCATTTCGATGAAATATATAAACCCACAGTAGGAATGAGGAGGAACATCATGAGAGCAATGAAGTGATGAAGGAGGTGTTGACTTGAGAGCCGACAGACTGGGAACCTAAATGAGGCGGATATGAGGCGAGCCAAGGTTTAAACTGAGTAAGAGCTGTTAGAGTGCATAAACAACAAGGGCTTCTTCAGAAGTCAAATAATTACAACTAAGATACAAGTCAAGATATAAGTCTTAGTGTAAACATACGAGTGTTCAAAATAAATTTTAGGTCATAGGAGCAGCCATCAGGTCCATGGTCACTCAGGAGGAGAGGAGGACATGCAGGGCTTTGGTGGGAAAATGAAAAATAATTAATCATGGATTCTGAAATCTAACAAAAACGCAAAAGCTACAGTGAAAAAAGGTTTTTAAAGGACCCCCCACACACACACACACACACACTGTTCCCTAACCAATAACTCACGTCCTTCTTCCCCCTCTCTTTTCTTTCCCTCGCACTCTTGTTTAATTAAGTGCTTTCCAACTGTTCATACCTTGATTTTTCATATACGCAGTAATTTATACATGACCACAAAATGGGAAATTCAGTATATAAAAGTGTTTGGACATTCAGCTCCAGTGCCTCGCTCACTTGTTGATTTAAGCACATAAAACATACAGTAATTGGATTTTTAAATGTATTTTTACAAACAAAAAGCTGTTTGAATTTAAAATTAATTCATATTGATCTAATTTATTACCATATCAGCTGACATTAACAAAAATATTGCATGAAAAATGGGTTTAGTCAAAAACAGACATTAAAAAAAAACTTTGCTTGGCCTTGACTTGCTTGATCTTCCTTGCAGACTTGACTTGGGACTTGGGACTTGCATGTATGGGACTTACTCCCATCTCTGATAGAATGTAAGAGTAAAATATTTGGTGGAGAAAAAGGAAATACTACAAATTTCACAGCTTTGTAAATACTGCACAAAAAATCGAAAATATATAGTGTATTTTATTCTGTTATCTTTGCAAGTAAACAACATGTTTTGTAAATGGGAAAAAAAGGCAACCAAGAAATGAAACTTGAAAAACTTCCTAAATAAAAGAAAATGTCTTTAATAAAAACTTCTTTAATAAATTTCTTTGACTATATTCTAAAAAATATTTTTGGTTTTTCAAATCTCTTGTTTCAAATTACATTATTTTCAAATTGGGTTTTACAGAATACCTTTGAAAAATATAATAAAAAAAATGAATAATGAAAAAAATCTTTAAAAATATAGGATTTCGTAAAAATGTATAAGTAATTTATAAAGAAAAAATTTGAAATTAAATAAAATACTAAAATATAAAAATTATTCTCAAAACCTTTGTTTTGTTTCATAAGAAAAACATCCATTTATAAAACTCAGTTTCATTAATAATGACACAAAATTCACTCCATATTAAAAATCAGTTTAATTAATAATGGCACAAAATTCACTCCATAATATATAGTGTATTTTATTCTGTTATCTTTGCAAGTAAACAACATGTTTTGTAAATGGGGGGAAAAAAAGGCAACCAAGAAATGAAACTTGAAAAACTTCCTAAATAAAAGAAAATGTCTTTAATAAAAACTTCTTTAATAAATTTCTTAGACTATATTCTAAAAAATATTTTTGGTTTTTCAAATCTCTTGTTTCAAATTACATTATTTTTAAATTGAGTTTTACAAAATACCTTTGAAAAATATAATACAAAAAATGAATAATGAAAAAAATCTTTGAAAATATAGGATTTCTTAAAAACGTATAAGTAATTTAATATTGAAAAATTTTGAAATTAAATAAAATACTAAAATATCAAAATTATTCTCAAAACCTTTGTTTTGTTTCATAAGAAAAATCAGTTTCATTAATAATGGCACAAAATTCACTCAATACACAAATACTATTTGAATTTTTTTTCCAGCTTTATGAAGTAGGACTGTCATTTCTACATAACTTTTTAGCATCACATGATCTAAAAAGCTACATAAATATCCAGTTCAGGTTTCAGCACCCTGGTTTATAGTTAAAAAAATGTAATACTATTTTAACAAAGTGGTTTATCCATGGATGGCATCAGTCAAGTGAAAATGCCGGATGAAATAAGGCAGACAGTTTAATCCGCCTGCAAGAATAAAGAGAGAAGAGGAATAAGTGGGAGCAGCTCTTCACCTTAAGATCATGTAAGTTGCTCAAGTTTAATCTTGTGCATAACTGTCTTTGACATTGTAGAATGCAAGTATCAAGGCTAAATGTTTTGATCATCAGCCTCACTTGCTATGTGCTACTTTGATGGTAACACCCAGAGGCTGAGGAGGAGTCAGAGGTCAGGGTTGTAGTTGGGTTTGACAGAGTAAGAGAGGATTTATTGTCAGCTGCAGGGCAAAAACATCTGTCTTCCATACAAGCCAGTGAAGCCGACACATCTTGTAAAGGAATGCTCTCTGCTTTTACAGCTAAGAGTGCAGGTAACTGAGAAGTGACAGGGAGGCCTTTTACTGCCAATCAGCACAATATAAATTAGACGATTCTGTAATTCTGCTTTCAAAGTGACCCTGAAAAATGTGTTTCTGTTGCTGCCCCACATCTGTGTGAGTGGCGTTTGATCCGTAAGCAGGGGGGAAAACAAAACCCTGAAGCGGCTGTGGAGGTCAGAGCTGAAAGTGAAAGCTAGAGTTTCAGTTTCACAAACGTGCTGTAGGTCTGGCAGGACACACGTGGACTTTTCAAACAGATCTGCACCTCAAATCTATTCCTAATTTCTGTATTTGAAATCTACAGATGTATGTTTATGTTTTACAACTTTCTCAACACAGGGCAATCAATAGCTTTACAAAAGAATTGGTCACAGCACAGCTTGATTTTGCAATTTTACCTTTTTTGTTCTCTAGGAGTAAAAACATATTTACTCTATTATTGGTTTCTATGTTTTATTGGGGTTACAAAGCAGTAGAGCCACAAACAGAGAAAACATGGAACATGGGTTTCTATAAAATTCTAAATCTAAGGTATGGGGACCCTTTCATTTTTAATATTATTCCTTTTAGAGATGACGTATTTGTTAAAGCAATACTTTAATAAAAAGCCAAATTTATAACAAGCTGTACCTTTAAAAGCTTGGGGCTGTCAGGTTTCTGCCCTTTGTTTAGAATTATTTTGAGTTTCTTTGTAATTTTGTGTCCTTGTATTGGTTTTCTTGCAGTATTGTGTTTTTGAGTTACTCTCTGTTGCCCCTTTGTGCTTGTTTCCTTTCCCCTTGGCTCCCTTCTAGTTACTTCTATCCATACCTGCTCCATATCAGCCTATTAGCCCATTCTTTGTTCTAATCCCCATATATACACCAACTCTGCAGTTCCTCATGCTGGTTTCTTGTTGTTTTGTTGTTACTCAGCTCCCTTTGTGTGATTCTCCATGGCATCTCTAGGTATTTTTGCTTTTCTGTATTTACATTTTTGGGATTTTTGCCTTTGTTGCCTCTGGAACTTTCATTTAAATCAGCAGAAGTCATCTCTGCTTCCTCTCTGGATTTAGATCCTTAAAAACCTCCACCAAACCTTGACAGGGGCATTCGCTTTTTTTTTTTTTTTCTTTTGGATAGAATGTAATATTCTTATTTTTATATCAGTTCTCCAGTCATACATGCATACGTGTAATCTTTTCAGTAATGTTTTTATGACACCCCTCAAACTGAAGGGGGTCATTTAATCTAGTTTTAAGCTAATTCATTGAACCTTTAGGCTTGACAAAAAAATTGTAACCATCCACAAAGCCTAATGTGTAGTGGAGAAAACTTTTTTGTGAGACAAAACAAAAACTGGACAATTTGGCCAAAGAAACAAGAAAGGTGTCTGGATTAATCTATCCTCTGTACGTATGCACAGTATACCTATTATATTATATAAAGGAATGTAAAGGTTTAGGGATCGGTTACTTTCTTACATTGAGTCACATATTAAAATGATATGAAACTGTTTTTGATAATTTGAAGCCCTGCATAAAATATTAAGCCATATTTTACCAGGCTCCATCTCATATTCAAGGACTGATAGCATTTTAATCTTTAATATAGCACTTTACTCTCAATCTGCAGGTCCACTATTTGTTCTAAATGTAGAATGGGATGCAGATCTTTCAGTTATCAGGCTCCTCTCCTGTAGAACCAAAGAAATTAAGCTTATAACTTTTCTTTTTGATAAAGGTTATAGCTAAAGGGGCTCTGCTTATCCTGATCGCTATAGTTATGCTGTTATAGGTTTAGGCTGCTGGAGGACATGGGGACCACTTTTCCTCACTCTGCTGCCTTCTACTTTTATTCTCCATTTGTGCTGTTATTTTTTAATTCGTTATAAAACCGGTTCTCTGCTTTTTCTCATCATAGCTACTGTCCTGTTGCCATGTTTTGAAGAGAGATCATCTTGAAAGGAGCCATTGGCTATGTTAACCTTTTCTAACATAGAAAGTATTTATGGATCAGCGCTTCCATGCTGCCTCTGTCTACTTGAAATTCCAGCTCATAAAGAGCCTGGTGCTGCTGGAGGGTTCTTCCTTTTAAAAGAGGCCTTTCCCCTCACACAAGCGAATATCTACTGTTTCTACATGCCCATTCTGGAGCAGCGGATCCTCCAAAGTCAATGACTTGATGCAGTCAGCAGATTTTCCTTTCATTTATAAAACAATCTGAGTAGATAATCTGATTAAATTGTCTTCGTAAAGAGCCCCGAGATGATTGGAGGATGTTCTTTTTTTTTTTGGATCATCAAAATAAGTGGTCCTCCTAATTGTCAATTATTCTGGTGATATGTTCACGTAAGGCCATCTTATGAGTTCGTCCCCATTTTCACCGTCTCATCAATGTGCGAGAGCTAAGGCGTTGCATGTTCCTGCTATAGGGGAGGTAATTCTCTACAGCAGGAAATTCTCTGCATTTATCTGTCCACTAAAGCTCTCAATTTTAGGGCATCCATGCATAAAAAAATATGAAAATATTAAGAATATGTTTAAAACTTCCATTATCATTCATATTTCAATCTGTTTTCTCGTCAGTGTGCCAGAGGGGAGGTAACTCTCGGTAGGCAGGTATTTCTCAGAATAACATGGTGGTGAGTCTGACATAGTGGAAAAATTTGGAAAATAAACTTGTATCATCAATGCAAACAGCAACTTTTAAACAGAGGAGAAATGTGCTCGTTCATGCATGTACATGCTCTCGCACACGTTAAATAGGCCTTCCTTCCGGGATGGGGTACCCGGTTGTGCATGAAAATCTTCCACTATACCGTTAATAAACTGGACTGAATTCAAACATACATGCATAAAACTGACAGAAACAAAAATCTTTTAGGAGACTGTCCAATCTGTATTTAATTTCTTGATTTAAGTTTATTGTTTTCAAGATAGCCTTATACTACGTTGTTAGCCTGTCTGCTAGTTCTGACGACTGTCTTGTTCTTGTCAGTCTCTCTACCAACATAAATCCTTCACTCTTTGCTTACTTTCCCTTAATTCCACTTTACCACAGCTGGCACGCTTTCCTTGACTAAGGCCCAACTTTTCTGTAATTAAACTGTGAAACGAAAAAAATCCTCAAATCCTTCTTTCTTGCTTCTGCGTGCTAAACTAAACCCAAACCAAGGTGTTTTGCAGGGCAGAACTTATTACAGCAGGAAAGCTGCTCCAAAAATGATGCATATGTGCCAACAAACGTGAAGAGCCATAAAATTTCACACTAGAAATGGCATCTTAAGGGTTTTTATTGCTTAATTGTGGTTTTTGTTTCCACTTAAACGCAGAAATAAAATAAAAAAAAGTCTGGGATTGGTGATGCCATGGTTACCCTGCTACCATTAAGGCCACATTCCTGTGGGGGATGTTTAATACTCAGCCAATATGAAGGATGGTAGCTGATGACTGATGACAGGCCCTTAGAGCAAACCCAGCTTCTGATAAACTCAGCCAGTTCTACGTGGAACATTAACCGATTTCCTGCGGGTTTAAATTGGTGTTAAGATCTAAGAGGACTCATAAGTATAGGTGGACCTTCTGGCAGTATTTTACACAACCAGCCTGTTAAACAGACAGAAAATAAACCATCATATGCAAAGACTGATAGATTCATATTTGGACTTTTAGGAGAATATTTGAATATCAAGCTGTGCAAACTTACAAAGCCCCTCTAAGTAAATAGACTAACTTAAGATAGTATTTTTTAATAACATATTTTCAGTAAACATCTACCTTTTCATCACAGGTTCAATTGCTTGTAAAATAAGTGGTGAGAATGTAATGATCTTGGTTCTGTTGTTTTTCTTTAAGTTTTCTGTTTCAAGTTTTTCATTGATTTGGATTCCTGTTTTTGTTTAACATTTT
>NW_015150625.1:30968-38195 GCF_000732505.1 Cyprinodon variegatus
TTTACCATTTTTTAAGTTGGATTTTTGGATTCCTGTTTTTGTTTAACATTTTTTAAGTTGGATTTTTGGATTCCTGTTTTTGTTTAACATTTTTTAAGTTGGATTTTTGGATACCTGTTTTTGTTGCCTGATCTTGTAATAAACCCTCCAAGAATTCACCTCTGCCTCCCAGCTTCTGCGTTTGGGTCCAATCTAAACCTTTTAACCAAATCGTGACAGAGAAAACAGTGGGTATGAAATGTCTGCACACACCGCTGTTAAAATGTCGATTTCTAAAGCTTTTTCCGCTCTAACTGTGGTACGTTTGTGTCCTTTATTACCGTAGTCAACTGAAGCACAGAAAAATCAGCTAAAGGGAAATAAAGGGAACAATAATTAAACCTGAGACAATTTGGTTTGCATGAATGTTCCCACCTTTATCTTTTTGTCGAATCAACCTTTGGTTCAGTTGCAGGATCTTTTAGGACCAACACTATTGAACGTAAATCAGTTTTTTTGGTCCCTCTGTCCCAGAAATGTTTAAGGCAGTCCTGAAGGGAGGAAAGGGGTTGGGGGGTTCCACCTTTTTACCTATTGGTGCAGGGGAAAAAAGAGCATCTTAGTTTTCTAGTAGTTAGAAATAAAGCAAAAGCAGGAGAGTAACCTGGATGGCAGATCTCTGCTGTAGTTTACTCAGTGTTTCCACATCATCAGCACAGCAAACGAACCATGAAGCTCCACCAAAGGAGGGAACTTCTGCTGCAGATAACTGACAGTTTCAACAGCAGAACATTTTATATAAACAGGAGTGCGTAATGTGGTGTAGTGTGTCACCACCGGTGTTGGGCAAGTTACTTTTAAAAAAAGTAACTAATTATATTTAGTTCTTCAAAAAAGATTAACGAGTTAGTAACTCCGTTACAGCTGAGTGAAAGTGACTTGTTACTAATGAAAGTAACTATGCAGCAGAGGTGCCAAAAATATTAATGTATTACTCTAGTAGAAGTATAAATCCTACAATTTAAAAATGCTTCTGTAGATACTACAGTATAAACTTAAGGTTTTTACTCAAATAAAAGTGGAAAAATACATTTTTTAAGACTACTTAAAGTATAAAAGTAATGCAGGAAAAAATGTTAAGGACAGATGCTTTAATGCACTACCATATTAAGGGAACATTTTCTACAATTCAGGATGATAACTTCCTTATCCTTAATTTTCTTAGTTTTATAACTAATGGCAAATTTAACTTTGTTTTGAGTAAGAAAACGTAAACCATGCAAGCAAACTCATTATAGCTCAGAGAAAGTAAAGAACAGGCTGATTAAAGGCAGCAGCTGTCAGTGTTATTTGATCTGAGGAGCTTTTTTAAATTCCAGCTTCTAACCAACATCTCTAGAGTATTGTTTTGAGCACATAAGGAGTAAATCACATAAACATTTAGCCTTCAGTGAGAGCTTTAGTGTAGGAATGCCGGCGTCATTGAACCAGAGGATCTGCACCATCGTCTCTCCTCATGCTGAAGTTGCTCATCCCTGTTTAGTGCATCACATGCTCTTACACCAGGGAACTGTATTCTTTATTTATCCACATTAAGTAACAAATAACAAATCTGTTTAAAGCTTAGTAATGACTAATGCATTACTGTCTGTTATGAACTCATTAGTTACAGTCTAAAGTTAAAGTGGTTACTGTAACGCATTAGTTGCAACACTGGTCACCCCAAATATGGAGTGAATTTTGATCCATTGTTATCACAAGCAAAGAACACGTTTTATAAATAAAATGTAAAAATAATGTAAACTAGAAAAACAAACAAACATTGACCCTTAATCAAAAGAGGGTTTTGAGAGTAAATTTGCTGTTTTCTCAGATTTGATTTATTTTAATTCATGTTTTCAAATACATTTTTTCAGACTTTGTTAATTGTGGAAGAGGATTAGGGCCACTGAAAAAAAAGGTAACTGATTTTTAAATACTGTTTCAGTTTAATATGGGAAAAAAGTCAGAATTCTGACTTTTTCCTCAGAATTATTTTTTCCTCTGAATTCTGACAGCTAACAAACATGTTAGCATCAAGCTGTAGCCCTGTCTAAAGACTAAACTAGCTCTCTTGTTACTTGCCATCCCAAACAACACACATCTTTGTCAGTGGAGCTGAGTGCTCCCACATCTCTCCTTTGGAGTGCCCTTTAAGATTAAGATCCAAATTTCTCAGATTAAAGTCAGAATTCTGAGATTAAATCAGAATTCTGGCTTCTTTTGAAATAAATAATGAAATAAAATTCTAAAATAACTTAACTTTTTTTATTTTTTCAGTGGCTCTAATCCTCTTCCGTAGTTTATTAAATATTTTCATATAATTTTTTTAATTAGTTTTTTTCAAATTAGATGGTTTTGGGGTTTTTTTGTTTTTTGTTTTTACAGATTTTTTAAATTTCATTTTTCAAAATCTTTCTTTTTCAGAGTGAGATTTATCAGTTTCATTCTTTTCAGATTAGGTTTTCCAGATCACCTTCATTTTGCTTTCTGCTGGAGGCAGGAGAGAAGATGCATTTCCATCGGTGAATGTTTCATTTGAGCTCTAAGTGATGAGAAGGGGATCTGTAAAGCACAGTTGAAAATGAATGTGATTCATTAAACACAAATGTTAAAAATAATTTTTCAAATGTCCATTGACAACAAATATTATTTCCCAGCAACAATAATGGAACAAAATGTACTCCATACTCATTTAATATTTAATCCTTTGTGTAGGTGCTACTTTATAGTGCATTATCAGCTTTTGGTAGCAAATAAGACATAAGTATATTGGGAATCTACAGTTGCCTGCTAAATAGCTGGGAAGTTTTCCAAGCATAAGAAGTAGGCCTAATTGCTCTCTAACATGTGAGAGTTAACCACACATTTAAACCAAAGAAACCAATTATTCCTCTTCCCATTTCTTTACCCAGAGACTCGGAAAGAGTGGTGGTCATAATTGTGTCTGTGTTAGATTTATCCTAACGCTCTTCATAAAGACTCAGTCAAACTGGATTTTAGACAAACACATGGGTGGTTTTCACCCATTTTATGTGTTCCAGTATATTTCCATAGCATAAAGGCAGATAAGTGACATACAAAATCATAAAAAACAACATCTATGGATATTTCGTTGACAATCTAAATAATTTTCATACCAATATGTCATTTTGAGCATTTTTCCCAGTTAACAGAGCGCCAGTTTCTGAGGTCTCATCAAAAAAATTTGAAGAAAACTTTTATTTTGACACATAAACTCAGCTTTTAACAGGGTGTTCTTAAAAGCTGATAAATTATTTTTTACATACGTAAACATCCCATTTACAAAATGTTGTTCTTTGCTTTTAACATTAATAGAACAATCTCACTCCGTGGTTCTGTGTCCATATGGTTTTAATATAATGCCGCCACATGAGTTTTAAATAAAACGGCTTTAAAAGGTTCCTGGAGGAATCCCTTCTTCAGACGGAGTGTACAGCTGTTAACACCATTTTTCTTGCAGCAAAATCTTCCTTTGTGTTAATCTCTGCTCAGGTTCTCTCTAAAAGATGTTTTTGTCATGATTTAAGGTGGAGAAGGACTTTAGTCAGTAATTGGGCATTTGCAGGCAGAAGTCATTGTATTACCCCTCCCCGAAATCGCATGCCAGACGTCCAACTAGAGTCCAAAATTCGGAGAATTCAGGTCATTTTAGGTGTACGACGGAGTATTAAGGCCAGGCTAGAGATTTTTTTTTCGATTTCGAGAACAAAGTCATAACACTATGAGAATAAAGTCGTAAAATTACGAGAATAAAGTCACAACGAGAAAATTACGAGAATAAAGTTGTAATACTAAGAGAATAAAGTCCTAAAACTAAGAGAAACAAGTTGTATTTTATGACAAGTCCTACAAGAAGCACTTTCTTCACTAAAATGAGGAATGTCGAGCATTATGTGAAGTTATATTTTGGCTTTGGTTTGACAAATAAGAAAATCTTTTAACACAATAGCATCAAATTGGACACCATGTCAAAATAGATTCAGGATGTTGTTTGGTGGTCGGCCATCATCTGCTGGTCTTAGCTCGAAGCTTTTTTTTTTCTGAAACGGGTTGTTGTATAATGACTTAATTCTTGAAATATTACAACTTTATTCTGAAAAGAAAGAAAAAAAAAACTCTAACCTGGCCTTAAAACTCCGTAGTATAAGTGGATGAATAAAAATATATCCATATTTTTTTCTGCTTATGCCTAACATAATCAGACCGGGGGGGGGATCATTTACATGTACTGCTCCTCTGCACTATGTATGTGAAGCTGAGGTTAGCCTTTGGGAAACACCCTGTTTGAGAAATAGGTTGTTGGTGGAAAATATTATGTGAGCAAATAACTCTTGAAAAGATCTTTGACAATAAGACAAATAGTATCCTGCAGAGCTAAAGACTACGGTACACAATAGGAAGGTCTTGCCAGGTCTGTTCAGTAGCACCTGAAAGAAAAGCAGAGAAAAAAAACAAACAAATCCATCAGAAAGGTGGGGTAGAAATTTGCTTTTGATGCCTGAGGGCAACCGCAGGCATCAAAAGGTGCTGAAATGTTGCTAGAAAAATAAACAGTGAAAAGCACTAAGAAGTCATTGCTTAGAAAAACACAGCAGAAAATACAAAGTGTCAGATAAGAAGCCAAAAAGAAAACATTTTGCTGTAATCAAAGGTAATGCTTCTTAGCTTAGTCACCAGGTGCAATTATGTGCTTGAATTCCTTTGGTAAGAGTCAGATTCGGGATTCATTATCCGTGTGGTCATGGATGCTTTATGTAGAACCGTATGAAGAAAAAAGCCTAGAATTTGACTACAACCTAGAACAAATCAATCAGTGCTCTCTGGTGTTTACAGTTGGAATAAAAACATGGGTTAATCCGGTTGAATGGCAGAAATTTGCTACATTTGGTGTCAATACCTTAGTTTGAAGATTAAAATGTCACAGAAACTATTCATGCAAGAAGACTAGGAAAGTTCTGCAAGGACTTGTCCAACATTTGCAGGTGTGCTGTTTGTTTGTTAACACACATAGAAAGTACACCTTTGTCCTGTAACTAAAGGAACGTTTGATTAGTGGTTGAAAGAAACAATGAAAAAAGAACAAAACAATAAAAGACATTGAAGGATAAATGGAAATGTAGGAATTTGTTTGCCAAGTGACTGTCAAAAAATACTGATGTGTTGAATTCTAACTCTTCATTGCATATTTTCTTTATGTTTGTGTAATATGAAGGATATGTCAATGTATCCAGGTGACAATGCAGGGTGATAATGGGGTAAAGGGAGCCTTCTTAAACTGAATGTGTTTGAAGCTGTGCCTAATTGTGTTGGCTAGAAAGTTGGGTCTAAGCATCTCCCCAGTTGACGGTCTTGTTGTCATGAAACGGGACAGATGGACCCAGTATTCAAGGAGAGACAGTCAGTAGAAAAAGTTCAAAACATTTATTAAATGAAAAACAAAACTAAAGTGGAGCTGCTGGGATCTGCGGCTTGCGGACGCTGCAGGAGGGGAGCGGGGCACCGCCCAATCTCAGACACTCTGGTGGGAGAAACACAGGTAAGTGACCACAATCATCTGACAGAACATAATGATCTCAGTGTGTCACTTACCTGGTTTAACAGTTCAGTCCATAACCCTTGAAGGGGCGCGAACCAGCAGATGGACTGATAGCTGACGCGGCGCGCGTCACCCAGAGTCTCCCCCAGTGCTGCAGCTCCGGAGGATTGGCAGGAAGCCGATCCTGGACAGGGTTACAGATCAGGCAGGAACACACAGATGTCAGGATCCAGGCTTCCAGGTAATCCACCAGCTCCCAGGCAGGTACAGATTCTGATTGAATCCAGAAGCGCGACCAGCAGGTCACGCATAGGAGCAGACAGGATCAGGTGCAGACGGGCAGGCTCAGTGGCAGAGGGTAGGCGAGACAGGACGTGGAACCAGAACTTGATGCAGGACCTTTAAACTGGTCTCCACCTTGGAGCCAGGCTTACTGGAATAAATACAGATCCCCCATGTACAGAGCCAAAAACCCAGAGGACTTAGCAAGGGGAGAACAGTGGACGACCAGGAGACGGGAGACACAAAACCCTCTTTCCATTGGCCACCAGGATCCAGGACAAGAACCCTAGAAACAAACAAAAATTAACAGAAAAATCTAATGATCTGGCCATGATAGGAACTGAGCCCAATATAAGGACAACTGGCAGGTGGATGAGATGAGTGATAATTAGGAGGTGAAAAGAGTCAAGCAGGTGAACGGTATGAGTAAGCAAGGCCAGCTATCACAGCAGATCATGATACTTGTTAAGCCGTGCATACATTGTACATGTTTTTTTTCCCTTTTCGGGCCGACTTTCCAGTCATGTGAGGAATTTTTTTCCAGCCTAATCGTGCATCGTGTAGTGTACAGGGGATTACGAGGGGTGATCAGCCACTCACGACCACCTCCCGATCACATATTGTGAGTTCTGCAGAAAATCAAACATGTTTGAAATTCAGTCGACCGTCGTGGGCAAATCGCAAAATGCGCAAACAAGGATCCTTCTTCTTTTTCCTCTCAGATGAAAACACAGAAGCGTGCGAGTGAAATTGAGTTCTTTTTGTAAAATTGACAGATGGTAGTAGCCACGTTTGCTCAGCCATGTCTTTGTACAAATACTTCACCGCCTTTTCTTTTTAGGGCTTTCAGCACAAAATGGCACAAATTGCCAAGGCAGCGCGTTTCACTCTAGTGAGCTTCATATTCCTCTTCTACTTGTTTGGCTTCCAGATAGATGAGTACGAGTAGCGCCGTCTCACTGCAGAGCTGAGTCTGACATTGTTTTTAGACGTATAGTGTGAGCAGGTAGATCGCATCAGAGTGTCCGGTCGCACAGCGTGAGAACATACATTGTGAGCTGTGAGCTCATACTGTAGGATGAAACCCTGCATTTCTGTTGTACAGTGTGGGCTGTAGCTGCGTGCAATGATTGAAAAAAATCATACAGTGTATGCCCGGCTTTAGTAACAGAAAGTGGTCCTATGTAGGAAGAGTGGTGAACAGGCAAAAGGTGATCACATGATGCTAGTGCAGATTGGCCTATGTGTTGTAACACACAACCAAATGTAGCTCAAATTGTTCTAGAATGTACTGCTAGCCATAAGCGTCGTTAGACCTATTTAAGGGTGGCTTCAGCCACCCTTTCTTTGGCATTAGCCACCCTATA
>NW_015150625.1:39342-40853 GCF_000732505.1 Cyprinodon variegatus
ATTAAATAGAATTATGTATTTACTATTTTAATAAATTTAACATTTCTATTCGACACACAGTAGGAATAAATATATTTCTAAGTATTTTGCAGTTCAGAAATCATTTATTATCCAAACAATTTAAAGGGGGCGGCGCCCAAGCGCCCCCTACTGGCCAGCCGCCACTGCGTGCGAGTGAAATTGAGTTCTTTTTGTAAAATTGACAGATAGTAGTAGCCACGTTTGCTCAGCCATGTCTTTGTAGAAATACTTCACCGCCTTTTCTTTTTAGGGCTTTCAGCACAAAATGGCACAAATTGCCAAGGCAACGTGTTTCACTCTAGTGAGCTTCATATTCCTCTTCTACTTGTTTGGCTTCCAGATAGATGAGTACGAGTAGCGCTGTCTCACTGCAGAGCTGAGTCTGACATTGTTTTTAGACGTATAGTGTGAGCAGGTAGATCGCATCAGAGCGTCCGGTCGCACAGCGTGAGAACATACATTGTGAGCTGTGAGCTCATACTGTAGGATGAAACCCTGCATTTTTGTCTGTAGCTGCGTCCAATGATTGAAAAAAATCATACAGTGTATGCCCGGCTTTAGTAACAGAAAGTGGTCCTATGTAGGAAGAGTGGTGAACAGGCAAAAGGTGATCACATGATGCTAGTGCAGATTGGCCTATGTGTTGTAACACACAACCAAATGTAGCTCAAATTGTTCTAGAATGTACTGCTAGCTCTGATAAAAAGGTCTTGAGTTACACTTAGCGTCAAACCTTGTTGTAAATTAGATTGTAATGCTAAAGATCACTTACCCAAAGATTCCCCATCCCCGCCTCCGCTCCAGCTATTTTTTGCTCCGCTCTGCTCTGGCCAGGTCAAGATCTGAAATAGCAACCGCGCCAAACAGGAAAAAGAATGGCAAGAAGGTAATGACAGTAACTAAAATCGGAGCATAATTCTTATATATTCCTAAAAACTAAGACTGCTAAATTAAATTATTGTATGCAAACTATTGGTACTTCAACATAACAGGAAGCAGATCTCTCATCTGGATCAAAATATTTATTTTATACTGAGAGGCTTAAAAGGTTCATCAAATCCAGTCACAACTTCAAAAGAAATTCCTTATCGCAGGCATGGATGAAGAGATGCTGAGTTTGGAAGTAGAGAACAAACATACTTCATAAAAAAGTTATTTTGTATGATCTTATTTATCCCTGTTACAAAAATATTTCGGCAAAAACTGAACATGTGTTGGATGCTGATGGGGATGTCATATTTAATTAAGCGTTCATTACCACATGTTTTGCTCCTATGAATTATGAATGAATAATGATCTCCTTGAGCTCTGAGGAAGTCTGAGCTGAGCAAGACGGGAGGAACGGTGAAGGCTGTAGGCCTTGCTCAGGCGGTCTGGAATGGAGTGGGGCGGTAACAGAGGATCTGAGATTTCCAGTTTAAAGTTAGCCTGGCAAAGCAGATTAGACACCCCATAAAAAACACAGATATGGTTCAATATGCAAAACTCAC